>NC_090333.1:18099212-18399212 GCF_035084215.1 Heptranchias perlo | reverse complement strand
TAGGAAGAAATTAAAAATATGGTCAAAGAAAAGTTTTGGCATTTTAAAAAGGAGCAAGGTGGCAAAAGGAGGTAACTGGGCAGGGAGTTCTAGAGGGCGGGAGTATAGTTGCTAAACAAATGCCCACCAATGGTGAAGTAGCGAGAGCAGAAGATGAGAAACAGTCCAGGATTAGATCAAGTAGTGCACGCAAGTACTTATAGCAAGATGAGATCACTATGGTCGGGTGGAGTAAGGCAATAGAGGGATTTGAAAGCAAGAACAAACATTTTTAAATGAACTCGTTGGGGTATGGGGAGCCAGTGCAGCTTGGAAAGATGGGATGATAGGAATGAGGCTTTGTGTGGGCGATGGCGAGGGCAGCAGTATTTTAACTGAGCCGAACCCTGTGGAGCGTTGAGAAAGGCAGCCTGACTATGAAAGTGTTAGAAAAATCAAACCTTGAGATGGGCAGTGTAGCTGAGCAGGAAAAAAGCGATTTTGGTAATGGAGCAGATGTCGGGGAAGATCTGAGTACATTGATTGAATACGTCAAGGTTCCCCACTTCCTGACTCAACCTGAGGTGAGCTGGGGAATTGACGAAATCAAGGCCAGTGGCACATAGGTGCGGGTGGAAGCGAAAAAGGAGGGCTTTGACTTTGCTGACATGGAGCTGAAGGAAATTTTGGCTCATTCTAATCTTGATGGCAGAGTGGTACAGCAGAGTGTAGCAACAGGTTTTGGATTGATAGAGGAAGCAGAGGGGTAGAGCTTAATATTGTCAGCAATTTTTATGGAAGCTGACTCTATGCTTCCTGATGTTGTTGCCAAAGTGTAGCATATAGATGACGGAAAATTGGGGACTGAGGATGGATCCTTCAAGTACACCAGGGGTGACCATGCGAGCAAAGGAGAAACCACTGGAGGCAATGCAGTGCCTGCGTCATGACAGGTAAGAGCGCAATGAGGAGGGAGGTGTGCTGTGGAGGAGAGGCATTGGAGGAGGATGGATTAGTCAGTGTTAATAAAGGCAGGAAGAATGACATCCTTGGCAAGCTGTCAGAAGGAGTCTAGCACCTGTGGACCTGTACTGCAGCACGTCAGCATCATCAGGTGGGAGTGGAGGTGAGGGTGGAGAGAAGTTAGGCTTTTAAAATATTGGGGTTCAAGGGCACATCACCATCTCTGCTGGTGCTGGAATCCTGTGTGTGTTGTATTACAAGACAGTATTAATAACCCGCTTAGAAACCATCTACATTAATTATCAAAAAACAGCAAAAATGTAACAGAAGCAGGGGGAAATCTCAATAGCTAATACATTGGCCTGCTACTCATGGTGACATCAATGCCGTAGTCTTACTGACTGTCACACTCAGGCTTGTCTTAAGAGAGTCTGGTATTCAACTATTCAACTCTGGTGTCATGCACTTTCCATAGGAGTCAATGGATGGTGATTGGAAGCAGGACCCCCAACTGATTTCCCCCCTCCTTTGTCCAGGTGCACCGAGGCCAATTGTAGCACCCCTAGCACTGTGTGGTTGAGATCCACTAATTCAGCAGAGACCTGGTATCAAACCTTATGAGAATTATACTTAGTTTATATTTACTTTTAATACTGATGCTTTTGAAAATAAAAGCTCATATTCTGATTTTCTACATTAGTCATCTATATAGAACTATATAAAAATTACAACACAGAGGATGCCATTTGGCCCAATCAGTCCATTTTAGTGTTTATTCCCCACAACACCATTAATTCTAATCCCATGTGCCTGCTCTGTTTCTATATTCGCCTTTCCTTCAACCACCTATCTAACCTATTCTTAAATGTTGACATGGTCTCTGCTTTCGTCACTGACTTCTGGCATTCCACAGCCTCTCAACCCTTTGTTTAAATAAAAAGTTTCTCCTTCTCTAGTCCTAAATATCTTATATTTAATCTAGGCCCCTCAACCATCCGTATTCACACACTGTTTCAGTCCAGCTCAAAACTATTATTATCTATAATACCAGTTTGCTTTTGCTAATAGAAGTTGGCACCAGTGACAACTGTACAGTTGAATAACACGCTCTCTAAAGCGAGCCCGAGTAGGACGGTCGGTTGAGGTTGAGACTCAAATTCAAACTGGACACTCTTTGCCAAGGTGACAGTAATGCAGCAGTGTATCTAATGCACCATCCTTAAAATATACCATAGTAAGTACATCACAGGAGGAGGCCATTCAGCTCATTGTGCCAGTGCCGGTTCTTTTTAAGAGCTATCCAATTAGTCCCATTCCCTGATCTTTCTCCATAGCACTGGAAATTTTTTCCCTTCAAATATTTATCCAATTCCCTTTTGAAAGTTACTCATGAATCTGCTTCCACCACTCTTTCAAACCAGTGCATTCCAGATCATTACAATTCACTGCGTGAAGAAAGGTTTCCTCATGTCGCCTCTGGTTGTTTTGCCAATTACCTTAAATCTGTGTCCTCTGATTACCGACCCGTCTGCCACTGGAAACAGTTTCTCCTTATTTACTCTATCAAAACCCTTCATGATCTTGAACACCTCAATTAAATCTTCCCCTAATCTTCTCTGTTCTAAGGAGAACAACCCCAGTTTCTCCAATCTCTCCACATAACTGAAGTCCCACATCCCTGGTACAATTCTAGTAAATCTCTTCTGCACCCTAAGGCCTTGACATCCTTCCTAAAGTTCAGTGCCCAGAATTGAACACCATACTCTAGCTGAGGCATAACCAGTGTTCTATCAAGGTTTAGCATAACTTCCTTGCTTTTGTGCTCTATCCCTCTGTTAATGAAGCCCAGGATCCCACATGCTTTTTTAGCAGCCTTCTCAACTTGTTCTGCCACCTTCAAAGATTTGTGTTTGTGCATCCCCAGGTCTCGCTGTTCCTGCACCCCCTGTAAAATTGTACCATTTAGTTTATATTACCTCTCCTTATTCATCCTACCAAAATGCATCACTTCACACTTCTCTACGTTAAATTTCATCTGCCATTTGTCTGCCCATTTCACCAGTCTGTCTATGTCCTCCTGAAGTCTGTTACTATCCTCCACATTGTTTACTACATTTGAGTTTCAGGTCGTTTGCAAACTTTGAAATTATACCCTCCATACCCAAGTCCAGGTCATTAATATATACATCAAAAAGAGCAGTGGTTCTAATACTGACCCTATGAGAACATCACTGTATCCTTCCCTCCAGTCTGAAAAACAACAGTTCATCACTACTCTCTGCTTTCTGTCCCTTAGCCAATTTTGTATCCACGCTGCCACTGTCCCTTTAATCCCATGTGCTTTAACTTTGCTAACAAGTCTATTATGTGATACTTTATCAAATGCCTTTTGAAAGTCCATATACATAACATCAATCCTCTCTGTTACTTCATCAAAGAACTCTATCAAGTTAGTCAAACACGATTTCCCTTTAACAAATCTGTGCTGACTTTCATTTATTAGCCCATACTTTTCCAAGTGCCAATTAATTTTGTCTCGGATTATTGTCTCTGGAAGTTTCCCCACCACCATTAGGCTGACTGGCTGAAAATTGCCGGGTTTATCCCTCTCCCCCTTTTTGAACAGGAGTGTAACATTCCTCCAGTCCTCTGGCACCATATCTAAGAAGGATTGGAAGGCTGTGGCCAGAGCCTCTACAATTTCCACTCTTACTTCCCTCAGTAACCTTGGATGCATCCCATTTGGACTGGGTGACTTTTCTACTTTGAGTACTGCCAATCTTTTAAGTACCTCCTCTTTATCTATTTTTATCCTCCTCAACTGCGCCAGTGGCAGCATCCTCTTCTCTAGTGAAGACGGATGCAAAGTATTCATTTAGTACCTCAGCCATGCCCTCTGCCTCCATAAGATGATCTTTTTTTGTCCCGAATTAGTCCCTTCCTTTAACTACCTTTTTACTATTTATGTGTTTATAAAAGACTTTTGGGTTCCCTTTTATGTTAGCCGCTAATCTATTCTCATACTCTCTCTTTGCTCCTCTTATTTCCTTTAGATCTCCTCTGTACTTTCTGTATTCAGCCTGGTTCTCTACTGTATTATGAACCTTACATTCGTCATAAGCCTCTTTTTTGGTTTCATTTTAATTTCTATATCTTTAGTCACCCAGGAAGCTCTAGCTTTGGAAGCCATTCCTTTCCCCTTCGTAGGGATGTATCTACTCTGTACCTGAACCAGCTCCTCCTTGAAGGCTTCCCATTGTTCAATTACTGTTTTGCCGATTAATTTTTGATTCCAATCCACCTGGTCAAGATCCCTTTTTAAACTCGCTGAAATTTGCCCTTCTCCAGTTTTCACATTGGATTGTTCCTTGTCCTTTTCCATAACTATTCTAAACCTAATTATATTATGATCACTGTTCCCGAAATGCTTCCTCACTGCAACATGTTCCCCCTGCCCCACTTCATTCTCCAGAACTAGATCCAGCACTGTTTCCTTCCTGGTTGGGCTGCAAACACACTGTTCCAGAAAGTTCTTGAACACATTTCAGGAATTCCTCCCCTTTTTGCCCTTTACACTATATTGGGTTAATTGAAGTCTCCCATTATCACTACTCTATAGTTCTTGCATTTTTCTGTAAATTACTTGCAAATTTTCTCCTCTATCTCCTTCCCACTATTTGGTGGCCTATAGTATACACCCAATAAGCATACTAGCTCCTCTATTGTTCCTTAATTCAAACCAAATAGATTCTGTCATTGACCCCTCAACTACATCATCCTTTTCCAGTACTATAATAGTTTCTTTGATCAATACTGACACCACCGACCCCTCCTTCCTTTCTTAAAAATGTTTCTTAACAAGTCTTAAAAATTGTTCTAATTCCTGTGCTGACTTAACTCTCCATTAAAAACTGAATGCCTGCCTTCTTTAATCCATCAACGTTTGAGTTGAATTTTATAGACCTGCAAATTTTCTCCTACTTTTAACATGTTCTAATCACAACACAGAAGACAGAGAAAGGTACACACCTACATTTTGCAAAGATGGCCCACAACAATCCAGGAAAGACAATGTAAAGCAACTAAATTACCTTAAAAATCTGAGGCATAATGAATTGGAAATGCTTCTGCTGTTCACTGTTGAAGTTCTGCAGTTGAGCGGCATATTCATTTTTGCTGTCATCGGCCATGTGGGTTCTCAGGTTTAATTGTTGTTTTGCCTGGGGATTCAAAAGATAAAATTGTTACCTGAACTAATTACTCATCTTGTTTTATCTGAACTTCTCAGTTCATGTTTTTCTCCCTTCAATGTCAATCATCTCCAAATTTGCTTTAAGTTGGAAGCACCAAGATAGAGAAGCTTAAGGGCTTTTCTGCAATCGCTTTGGCAGATGTAGTGAAGGAGGTCAACTGGAGGTGGTTTCTCCTTCTATCCACATGACAAGTTTCACTTCAGCAAACCTCCCAAGCTTGATGTCAACTACGAATTAATAAAAAAAACATGCTGCTGGCAGATTAAAGCATCTGATGGTAGAAATTTTAACCCAAGACTGCAATAGTGTGAAGTTACTAGGTCACCCATGACACAATCTCTCAGACTGTTTAAACTAATTACAATTTCATTTTATTTTTTTTAAATGAAAAAAAAACTTTAAACACAAAATATACTCAATCCACTACCAAATGTTATCTAAAGAAATCAGTGTAGATTTGATTTTGCAAAGAATGGGTCTTAGCGTTTCACATTTCTATTTTGTTATACTGAATGATTAAATGGGCAATGGTATAAACATTTTCCAATTGACCATGTTAATCACCAGTATGTGAAAAAAACTGACCCAAGCAGAACATTTCTTGGCAGCCTATAAGGATTAAAGTGACACTAATAGTAATTTGTGTATATGAAGATGCAGATTACAACGTCCCCACCTTGTTATAATGGCATAAGATGGGGTTGTCCAAGAGGTGGCCCACAGACCAAATGCAGCCCATAAAGTCCCAGCTGGTTTCTTTGTGTGCAAAGCTAATTTTAACTTCTGCCCAGCTTCAGCTCTTCAAACTTCCTGGGCCACGGTGGATTTAATAGAAACTGCCTTTATGCGGAGACTGAAGCCTCGCAGTTTTCAAGCTTAGGGTAAAGGGGTGGATGGGGTGCAAAGGGCGATAAATGGAGGGAAGTGCTTAGAATGTGTGTGTATGGGGAAGAGAGATCTCATTGTTTCTATGTGTGGGAGAGTCTTGCTTTTTGTGTATGGGGACAGTCTCAAATTTTTATAGAGTAGTGGTCGTCTCACTTTTTTTGGGCAGGGGCGGTCACTCGCTTTTTTTGCACGGGGCGATCTCTCGCTTTTTTTTGCAGGTACAGACTTACTTTTTTTGTAAGGTTTTTTTGCAGGGGTTTCTTGAGCAGCTCCATTGCAAGCAGTGGGAGTATGACGTCACACCAGCCTGCAAGCTGAGCATTGGGAAAGCACTCTACAAGCTGGGGAATCTGTTTGCAATGGACCCATTCCCAGAAGCCTCCTGTGACTGATGCCACCAAAACAACGCAACAGGAGACCCTACATCTGGGATTCTACGCCAGCAACAAAATTTACATTAAAAAGAACAAAATTTTACAGTAGACCTTTACCTTCTGTTATAAAAAGGGAGTGTACTGTACTTCGAAAAGAAAGTACTCCCTTTACACTTTCCTTTCTCTAAAAAATCAATATGGCCCTTTTATGTACAAATATGTAGGTTGAGAACAAAATCTTAAATCAAATTATGTGCTGATTTGTGCTAAACATAGTTTTATGCAGATATGGTTATTTCATCTGCATGTGGTATATTGTCCAACAAAATAAAGTTGGAAAGTTTCCAACATGTTCATGCTACAACTCAAACAAAACTGTCAATTAACCTGCCGCAGCATAACTTCAGCAATGCAGAAAACATTCTTAATGCTGTTCTGTGGTGAATTAAACTTACTTCCTCTAAATTCACCAATCCCTGACCCTCCACCCATTATTGAAGTAAATCATATTATTCAATGAACACAACTGACAAATCTATAAGCTTAAAAGACAATCCATTTTTGAAATTGTTTTAAACAGTCTTTTATAGAAGACAACAAATCTCCAACCTTCTCAACGTCTGCCTTTGTTGCATTATGGTCAGAGTCTAGTTTCTCGTAATTCATTTGTGCCTTTTCAGTCTCTTTGCATTCTCTCTCAAACTTCTTTTTACTCTGAAAGGAAAAAAAAGAACAAAATTTGATGACCAATCTTTCAAGTTAACAGCCGGAACCTACTGGAAGAATCATTAGATCTATGCTTACCTAGAACTATCCTTAAATCTTAACAAAAAGCTAAGAATGTAACAGATCTTCAAAAAGCAAGATCAGAAAATGCTATATCGTTTCAATTATACATGATTATGATGCACTTGAGCTCCAGAATTAGTTTTTGACTTACTTAAAAAGCTAAGTGCGGTCAAAATTATTTAAATTCTATATATGAATGATGCAGCATTAACCTGGCAGTAGAGGGCCTTCCTTTTAGGTTCAATGCTTCCAATGAGATGGTGAATGGTATTTTTGGTTCTATTTCCCTCAATATCTACAATTAAACCATCGTGCAAGACGACTAGATTTTTTTTTTGCACAAGTTAAGTTGCCACTAGTCCTTATAATTAGAAGAAAATGACTAAGATACAAGTTCAGTTAAGAGTACATCAATATTCTGTATTCTCTGCATCTTGTTGAAGAACCCTTCCTAAAACGTATCAGTTACAATAATCTATGCAAGGATTGCTCTTGTTTCATTAAGCTCTTTATGCAAGAAAAGCCTAATAATGGCAATTGGGGCATGGTTAAAGGGTTCATCCAAAAATAAATTCAAGGAAGACAAACTACCATTAACTTGACCCTGGTGGCTGTTTTAATGTGACTGATGTACAGTCATTTGAAAAATTCAATGTGCATTTTGTCTTATTTTCCTTTCTGTATAAAACTAGAAATGTAAGGTACTGAATATAATTCATTGGTATGAACAGCATCTTCGTTTTTGACCTTACCGCGGGACTCAATGTAGTCAATCACTCCAACCTTCTCCAAAGCCTCTCCTCCCTGGTCTATATCTGCAGGAATTCATTTGCATGGATCCACTCCCAACTGCTCCAATGTGGCCACATATCTCTGTCAATGCATTCTCCAACCACCTCTGCACAATTACCTCAGAGTACCCCAAGATTCAAGTCATGGTCCCCTCCTTTTCCTTGTTTACATGTTGTCATTCAGCAACATTAAACATAGGCAAGCAGTCATTTTCCACATGTATGCTGATGATGCCCAGGTCTATCTCTTCATCACCACCCTCAACTATATGACCATCTCTGTATTGTCAAACTGTTTGTCCAACATCAAGGATGAGCCATAACTTCCTCCACATGAACATTGGAGACCACAGCCATCTTATTTCAGAAAAAAAAAATCTTTGCCTTGATTCCAATCCCATCCCTAGCTGCTCACCCAGACTCAATAAGATGGTGCAACACCTTGATGTTATGACTGACCCTGAGATGAGCTTTAAATCCTATATCCTATCCTGTACCTAATTGCTCACTTCCACCTCCCGAATATCACCTGTCTCCGACCTTACTTCATCCCCATCACTGAAACCCTTGTTTTTGTTACCTCCAGGCACTAATTTTTCAAAGGTCCTCCTCTTCAGCTTCCCAAGCTGTACCATACAGAAACTGCAACTTGTCCTAAACTGTTCACATCCTGTCCTGCTCTGAGTTCTCCTTACCTATTAATCCTGTCCTCATCAGCCTCCATTGGCTCCCTGTTCGCAAACTCACTAAATTCAAAATCCTCATCTACAATTCATCCACATAATTTCCCCACATCTTAATGCTTCAACTTCTTACAGCCTGTACTGTTCAGTCTTCTGATTCAGTTACGTGTGCATCCACTGTGCCATCCACTTCACCACTGGTGGTCTTAGCCCTACACTTTGAATTCTTTACCTAACTCACCTATCTTGCTGCACCTATCCACACCTTTAAGAGTCTCCTTTTTTCACTCATGCTTTTGGTCATATCTCCATTTTTTTTCTCTGTAAAGCTCCTTGAGACATTTGCTATGTTAAAAGTTCTATGCCAATGCAAGTGTACAAATTATACGCGTCTAAAAATGCCCAAATAGTTTCTTGGTACATGCTATTCATTTGTAAAACAAAATATATGGATATATTGGTTATAAGTGAATAACCATTATTAACTACTGCAAATACGTTAGTATAGTGGTCTGAATATATTTAAGTGTTTTTCCATTGTTATTTTGAATTTGGAAATTTACCAAGGAGGATGTGAACTTGTTATTTGATTGTAAACAATTTTACAACACCAAGTTATAGTCCAACAATTTTATTTGAAATTCACAAGCTTTCGGAGGCTTCCTCCTTCCTCAGGTGAATTTTCCACATTCACCTGAGGAAGGAGGAAGCCTCCGAAAGCTTGTGAATTTCAAATAAAATTGTTGGACTATAACTTGGTGTTGTAAAATTGTTTACAATTGTCAACCCCAGTCCATCACCGGCATCTCCACATCATTGTTATTTGATGGAAGAGGAATATACTTATTAATTGTTAATTTCTCTCAATATATCAGTGTCCAAAGTGGGCATGTTTTGCTACTTGAAGGGTTGGTAAGGGTCATTTCTGTAATCGCTGCTCAATTCATAAAGCATTTCTCTCCAAAATTCAGATTATTGAGGAAAAAAATGAAACTTACATTATCCATCTGTTTCCAGCATGTATCAAGATACTGTTGGGCCTTGCGTCCTTCTTGAAGATGCTGCAAAAAAAAAGGCAAACTCTAAATGTTCAATCATGAGCTCTGTCTTTATTAGAAAAATGACACCTCTAAATAGTGCCAAGGCTGCATACACAGACACATAATAAAGATGCACAAAACTTGGACTATCGCTTTTTAAAAAATATACCTTTAGTACTTCACCTTAACTAATTTTAAGTGACTTCAGGCAATTACTTGAGCAATACTAATGCGTGTGTTGCAACTCTCATCATCCCAATGTTTCTGCACGAGATTAAATTGGGAGTCTCAGTCTATTCTTTCAATTTGATTACAGGTTTGTGCATTTAGTTTTTAATTGTATTGCATGCATATTATCCTTGGATTATCCACCACCAACAACTTACATTTATATAGCACCTTTAATGTTAAACATCCTAAGGCGCTTCACAGGAGCGAATATCAAACGAAATTTGACACCGCGCCACATAAGGAGATATTAGGACAGAGGTAGGTTTAAAGGAGCGTCTTAAAAGGAGGGTAGAGAGGTAGAGAGGATTAGGGAGGGAATTCCAGAGCTTAGGGCCTAGGTAGTGATTAAAATCGGGGATGCGCAAGAGGCAAGAATTGAAGGAGCACAGAGACAGGAGTACTGAGACCTGATATTTCCTATTATAGTCCGTCCGTCAGCTGTGTTCTTTTTTAGAGCAGGTCCTAACTGAAGTCTCATACTTGAGTTTCTTGAGCCATTTACTAAGGTAGAGCAGCTGAGGTGGTTTCCCCTTTCCCTCCTCAGTTTTTATCTTCGGAGTACCTTATCCTAGGTGGACTGCAACCAAGACGAAAGAGCCCCACCTACCCTTTAAAAAGGGTGGTGGGGGGGGGGGGGGGCACCTACACCCAGCAGACACAAATACCCTCACTAGATGTCAATCCAGTATTCAGAGTTGGCACTCGATCGCTGTCTGAAGTGGGACCCAAACCCAACCCTCCTGACTCAGAGATGGGAATGCTACCACAAAGCTGAAGGCTCACTCCTCCTGCTATAGTAGGCTCACTAAATTCAAACAAACAAGCTCAGTAGCATAAAGTGCAATAATAGTATTTGACTGCTCCAACTCCTGATCTTGTGCTGACTGCTTTGCATGCTGATCAGGAGTCAAAGGAGTGCAGCAGCAGACTGGCACTGAACAGTATCACAGCAGTTATCAAATCACAGAATCGTAGAATGGTTACCGCACAGGAGGCCATTTGGCCCATCAAGCCCATGCCGGCTCGTTGTAAGAGCAATCCAGTTAGTCCCATTCCCTGCTCTTTCCCCGTAGCACTGCAAATTTTTTCCCTTCATGTATTTATCCAATTCCTTTTTGAAAGCCATGATTGAATCTGCTTCCATCACCTTTTCAGGCAGCGCATTCCAGGTTATAACTACTCACTGAGTAAAAAAGTTTTTCCTCGTGTCGCCTTTGATTCTTTTGCCAATACCTGAAATCTATGTCCTCTGGTTCTCAACCCTTCTGCCAATGGGAACAGTTTCTCTTCATTTACTTTATCTAAACCCTTCATGATTTTGAACACTTCTATCAAATCTCCTCTTAACCTTCTCTGCTCTAAGGAGAACAACCCCAACTTCTCCAGTCTATCCACATAACTGAAGTCCCTCATCCCTGGAACCATTCTAGTAAATCTTTTCTGCAACCTCTCTAAGACCTTCTCATCCTTCCTAAAGTGCGATGCCCAAAATTGGACACAGTACTCCAGTTGCGGCCAAACCAGTTTTATAAAGTTCAACATAACTTCCTTGCTTTTGTACTCTATGCCTCTATTTATAAAGCCCAGGATCCCGTATGCTTTTTTAACTGCTTTCTCAACCTTCAAAGATTTGTGCACATATACCTCCAAGTCTCTCTTTTCCTGCACCTCCTTTAGAATTGTACCATTTAGTTTACATTCCCTCTCCTCATTCTTCCTGCCAAAATGCATCACTTCACACTTCTCTAGGTTAAATTTCACCTGCCGTGTGTCCGGCCATTCCACCAGCCTATGCCCTCTTGAAATCTATTGCTATCCTCCTCACTGTTTACTACACTTACAAGTTTTGTGGTCATCTGCAAATTTTGAAATCATGCCCTATACACCCAGTCCAAGTCATTAATATAGATCAAAAAAAGCAGTGGTCCTAGTACCGACCCCTGGGGAACACCACTGTATACCTTCCTCCAATCCAAAAAATAACCGGTCACCACTACTCTCTGTTTCTGTCACTTAGCCAATTTCCTATCCATGCTGCCAATGCCCATTTTATTGCATGGGCTTCAATTTTGCTGACAAGCCTATTATGTGGTACTTTGTCAAACGCCTTTTGAAAGTCCATATACACAACATCAACTGCATTGCCCTCATCAACCCTCTCTGTTACCTCATCAAAAAACTCAAATCAAGTTAGTTTAACACCATTTGCCTTTAACAAATCCATGTTGGCTTTCCTTTATTAATCCACACTTGTCCAAGTGACTATTAATTTTGTCCTGGATTATTGTTTCTAAAAGTTTCCCCACTATACTGCTAGTCTGACCAGTTTTAAATAACGTGCAGGTACATTAGTAGCAGCCTGGGTAAGCACAAGACTGACTGGAGTGCCGGGATCATTTGAGGTCAGTTGACTAGAGTCACAAAATTACTTTGACATATAACATATTACTTCAATATATCAAAGCACAATTTACAAGGGAATTTTAAGCATGAGTCCAGGACCAGGCGAAAATTTCAATAGGTCTTACTTAATGCATCCAAGACCACTGTATCAAAACTCTACAGTACAATAGAAAACATATTACACCAAACATTATCTTTAGGTGTACTCATCTCTAGCTGTAGTATGGCAATTAAGTACCTTTTTGTTTAAGCGTACTGAGCATTTAAAACCACTGGACTGGGAATATTTTATGCTTTCAACAGGAATGCTACAGACTATAGGTAAATGGGATGTAGTTTGATACACTGTGAACCTGTGTCCGTATCAGGTATTTAGTGATATGAAGTTTACTGTTTAGCTTTACAACAGCCATCATCTGGTTTCTTGGCACATTATATAGGGAACAAGGAATGCCATTTCTGTTTATACAATGCCACCACATGTATCCATTACAATCCACCTAGAGGCTGGTAAATATTACAATTATAAATGTGTCCCTGTGCACAGCTTTTCTAAAGATTTGCTGGACAAAGTAGTTGAATTTAGAAATGTATTCAATTAGAGTTTTTCCCCACCTCAAAAGCTCATAAATCTTGCAATATGCCATGAGATGACTGGTTTTGCAGCACACTGTTCTCAGTTTTCGCTGAGAGCTTTGCTTTTCTTGCCAATGTTCTCCCCTCCACTCCACTCCTGAAGGCAGTGAATGCTTAGGTTATGATTCTACATCCTCCTTAATCTAGTTCAAGTGGATGTTATTCATATGAGTCTCAACAGTGAGGCTGTTTAACTATAGGGTTCATCAAAAAAAGATGAGCCCAACCCTGTTCTCACCTGAAGTCTGCAACGTATACTTCCAGCAGAGGTCACTGAACAGCTATCAGGAGCAGAAACCCAGGGGAGCAGAGGCTAACTGTAGGCCTCCACCGTCATCCTCGGTAAGATTACCTAATTCAGAAGAGACCAGGGAACAAACCGAGAACCTTCCTTGACTATATGAAATGACTATTCACAGAATCAACTATCGCCATTGGGAAAATGAGAGTTTATCAATAAGACTACATGAAAATTCTTGTGCCTCAGCTTTTTGGAAAGCATTTGAAGTTTCTATCTATTTTGTGCACGCAGCGCATTAACACAACGTTAATGCAAAATGCTACTTTACATGATCGGACTAGGATAGCAATACAGGAGAGAGTGGATTAGATAGGTTAAATGGTCTTTTCTCATTTCATGCCGTCTTATACAGTTACACAGTGAGCAACTCCATGTTTGAACCTCTCTAATCAGGTTTCTGCCCCTACCACTGCACTTAAATGGTCCTAATCAAAGTCACGAATGACAGTCTGCGATTGTGACTGTGGTGCACTATCCCTTCTCAACCTCACCGCAGCCTTTGACACGGTCGATCATGCCATCCTCTTCCAACTCCTCCCCTTCGTTGTCCAGCTAAGTGGGACTGCCCTCGCCTAGTCCAATCTTACCTATCCAGTTGTAGACAGAAAATCTCCTGCCCCAGCTCCTCTGGAGTCCCCCAGGATCTATCCTTGGCCCCCTCCCATTTCTCATCTACGTGCTGCCCCTCGGTGACATCATCCCAAGACATAAAGTCAGGTTCCACATGTATGTTGACTATACCCAAATTTACCTGGTCACCTCTCTTGACCCTTCCAATGCCTTTGCATTGTCAGTCTGCTTATCCTACAAGCAGTCCTGGATGAGCCGTAATTTCCTGTAATCAAATACAGTCCTCACCACTTATAGCGGACGTATTGGTGTTAACACGTTTTGCCTGCTATACGTGGTGGACAGTAATACCAAAAAGCGCAGTAACCCAACATATTTTTTTAAAAATAGGAAATCTCCACTTAGCAACTGCCTCTTCTAATTGTTAGCGGTTGCATCCAGAATCTTATCACAAAGGTAATCAGACTTTAACAAGGTGCTAACAGCTGATTGAAAGTGCCTGAAGAGTGGACTTTGCCTGAAATCAGCAGAGCCTTTAAAATTAGTAAATACAATACAGGGGATTAACAAGGTGTGGACAGTTGATTGAAACTGCTTGAAGATCTGACTTTGAAACTGCTTGAAGATCTGACTTTGCCTAAAATCAGTTGCACTTTTTAAATTGATAAATACAGCGTAGGTACCTATTGAACTGCCCAAAATATGTTATAAGCGCCGCTTTTGTAATTGATTTCTACGGTATTGGAAAATGATTAGCATTATTTGCCCAATATAAGCATGGACGGTGTAAGTGGTGGGGACCGTATTGGGAACACCGAAGCCTCCGCCACCAAGTCCATCGACTTTCCCAGCCACTATCTCGGGCTGACTCAGACTCATTGCAACCTCGACATCCTATTTGATTCTGAGCTGAGCTTCCAACCACATATCCTCTCCATCACAAAGACTTCCACCTCTGTAATATTGCCATCTCTATGCCCCTGCCTCAGCTCAGTTGCTTTAATTACCACCCATTAACCATTGCATTCCATTCCTCACTGCCCTATATGAGTTCAGCTGATAATGCACTGGATTGGTCCCCAATTCTCTTACTACATCACTTACAGCACTAATGGCAAGGACTGCAGCCTCTGCATACTGTAGGAAAAGAGCTTTTTTTTTTCCAATGGTGATGTCAAATAAAATTTGCATTTTGCTCTGTGAGCAATAACCTTATTTATTGCTAGAATCAGTACACAAAAGAACCATGAGGCTGAACCCTAGTGTCAACTGTCTGAGTTTTGAAAAAATACTGGAAAAACCTGTCCTTTTCAGCCTAGAAAGGCAGCATCTGAGGGGTGAATTTATTAATGTATACAAGATAGTTAAAGGAATATAAACAGTAAATCCAGAATATTAATTACAATTTAATAGCTAGAGTAGAGCAAGGGAACGCAAATTCAAATAAGTAAAAAGGTAAATTTAGGACTAATGTCAAAAGTGATCAACGTATGGAGATCCAGATAGAGTACATAAGAACAGGAGTAGGCTATACGGCCCCTCAAGCCTGCTCCAACATTCAATCAGATCATCACTGATCTTCGACCTCAACTCCACTTTCCCGCCCGATCCCCATATCCCTTGATTCCCCTAGTATCCAAAAATCTATACATCTCAGCCTTAAATATATTCAATGACTCAGCATCCACAGCCCTCTGGGGTACTGAATTCCAAAGATTCACAACCCTGAGTGAAGAAATTCCTGCTCATCTCAGTCTTAAATGGCCGACCCTTTATCCTGCACTATGCCCCCTGGTTCTAGACACTCTAGCCAGGGAAAACAAACTCTCACCATCTACCCTGTCAAGCCCCCTCAATCTTATATGTTTCAATCAGATCACCTCTCATTCTTCTAAACTCCAGACAGTATAGGCCCATTCTACTCAACCTCTCCTCATAGGACAACCCTCTCATTCCAGGAATTAATCTAGTGAACCTTCATTGCACCACCTCCAAGGCAAGTATATCCTTCCTTAGAAAAGGAGACCAAAACTGTACACAGTATTCCAAGTGAGGTCTCACTAAAGCCCTGTACAACTGTAGTAAGACTTCCTTACTCATGTACTCCAACCCCCTTGCAATAAAGGCCAACATGCCATTTGCTTTCCTAATTGCTTGCTGTACCTGCATATTAACTTTTTATGTTTCTTGTACAAGGATACCCAAATCCCTCTGAACACCAACATTTAATAGTTTCTCACCATTTAAGAAATATTCTGTTTTTCTATTCTTCCTACCAAAGTGAATAACCTCACATTTCCCTACATTATACTCCATCTGCCGCCTTCTTGTCCACTCACTTAATCTGTCTACATCCCTGTGCATCCTCCTCACAGCTTACTTTTCCACCTGGCTTTGTACCGTCAGCAAACGTGGATACATTCTGGATGCAAATACCCTCAAAACATTTCAGAAACAACTGGATGCTCCAATGGAGAGACTTTAAGATCTAACAGGATAGATGAATTTAGATGAGCTACATGGCCTCCCTCATCCATAACTATCCTGCGATTTTATTAGGTGAAAGATATACATTAGTTTATCTGCCTATTGCAATCAGAGTGTCAATCCCAGTTCTGCATTTCTTTCCACATAATAGTTGATCAAGAAAGTATGCAGAATCTGAAATTAGTTTGAAGTCTACATTGCATCATATTAAGACAAAGTATAACAGAGAACACTCACCGTTTTCCTTTCCATTTTCAGGTCATGAGAATACCTCATGAGTTCTCCATAGACTCTGTGGCCTATTTCTTCAGCAACAACTTCACGTTGGCCTGCATAGTCATTGAGCTCGTTGAGAACTTGAAAGAAGGATTGGCAATAGGAAAATCTGCAGAAAAATACAACAATTAGAATTTGTGCACCCTATGGTCTAGTGGGTCTCCTGTGTATAGAAAGTGGTACCGTTTAATACAACAAAAATTTAAAAGGATCGAAAACAATTCAGTCAAATTTTGTCTCATTATGGTTAATAAGAAGTGTGTATTTCTGGCCACACTTTATTGAATTAACCAACGTCTCCATAAATTGCTAATACAGGAAGGCAGCAACATCAGCCAACAGGAAAACACATTTAAAATTGGGCAACAAACTCCTAAATAGTTGGGATAATCTGCCTATGGACAAAGAATATAGAATAGTCGTGAAATTAGGTAAACAATGGGAAATTAAATTTAACACTGATAAATATTAAATGTAAACACTGGGAAATTGGGTGAAAACTGAGCAACATTAAGTATACAATGAAGAGTATAGAATCAGGGCATGAATGGGGAAGAGAGTTGGGAGCAGTGGCAGACTTGTCACTTTCAATGTCTAGACATTATGGAGAAGCAATTAAAAATGCAATTAGAATGTTGGGATACTTGATCAGAAAAGTAAAGTACAAATCCTTTCTATCACAATGACCACCTACTTCCATTGACATAACATTAGCTGCCTCCACCCATCTGCTCTCAGAGGACATTGTAACCCAGTTGTGTTTGGGAATTGCTGTATTGGTCCTTGAGAAGTTAATGAGTGAATGGCAGGGTAGGTGTGGGAAATGTACAAACATTCTTGACCCATGACATATAGAACCAGCGGCCTCATCTATCACGATCAGGAACAGTGGAACACCCAGTGGGTACGCCACTGCATTGCTTTCACAGGAAACTAGGAATTGTGTGATGAAAAAAGACCAAGGTCCATCTAATTTGTCTTCTACCGTGCTGTTAGTCACATGATACAATGATAATGGAATTGTTGACTAATCATAGCAAACAATCTCCAATTAGTCTACAACAGACCCAGAAATGACATGAGGAAAACCCCAGTGGTGGAGCGCTTTGGGAACCATAGGTTCAAAGTTACCTTTTTCTACCCAAACATTCCACAATTACCACATCACGTCTCAAATTACTCATTTACTGTATCCCAAAATGTTATTTTCTGAAGGAAATCTATCTAATTTGCATTTGATTGAGTGACCCTCTTCTGAGTGTCGAAACAGCTTTGCATCCTGAAAATTATTGATTTCCGACACTAACAGGAGTGTGGATGGCAAGACTGGCACAAAAAAACTGCCAACACAGTGTCATGTCAGGACCAAAGGTTATGTCATTACCAGGGTCCTCTATGACATTAATAACCAGCCCAAAATGCGGTGGGAATAATTTGTAATAATGTCATAAATCCAGCAATTTCACGATTCCTATTAAGTTCAATGGGGAGCCTCACAGAGAGAACAAACTTTTAAATCGGCTTTGACGAGGCTGACAGCGAAGTGATGCAAATCATCCAGCAATTTGTGGAGGACTGGAACTCATGGCATATCTCTGACACTGCAAGTTGCTGGATATTTTACAAATTAATAATGGTATGCGATGTTAATGCATCATTCTAATGGCGCAACTTCCCAGCAATTTCTGGTCCAATCAATCTATAAAATGAACACAGTACCGGGGGAGTGTTGCTGTATGGAACTCGGCAAACCTTTTCTTCCTTTCAGAGGCCATTTTAAATATAAAACTGAAGCATGTGGATTATAGAGCCAAATCATCTAAATGAGGATGCTTTCAAATTCATTTGATCACTGGCTCATGATCTGGCAAACAGATGAAGCTGGCTTGTGTATCCCTCACTAAAAGCGTTCAACTGGCAGTCTGGTCTGCAATTCAAATATTATTTTCTTTACAGCAGAGAGCCTAGCCAAGTTCCTAAACTGAGGGGCCAAGTAGAATTGATATATGGGCCAGTTTAGCTTAGACTAAAGAATCAGATATAGATACAGTGTGTCTGTTTAGCCGCCAGGGACAGACACAGGGGACGCTAAATTGGGCAGCGTAGCGCCCGTTGTTTCGGCGCTACACGGCCTCGCTGACATCCAAAATGACATCTTGGATATGCATGCATGTTTCCAGCGTGACATGCTCCGGACGCCATCTTGGTATAGAAGTTAGCGCGTGAGTAAATACCGAACGCTGGAAGCATGTAAAGTAGGGAGAAAATGCGTGCAACGCTGATTTAAAGTGACAGACACCATTTTGGACCTTAACGCTCAACTCAACGCACAGTCTTAACCCCGACCATCTAAATGTGTCTTAGTGCCTGAAGGACCCCCCACCAGCGCTATTTAAAGGGGCCATGCAGGTGTTGCAGGCTAGTTGCTGGATTATTGCTTCTGGCTGCTGGTGGAGTAGGCAGTGTTTGTTGAAGCTCCCTATTCTTACTGAGAGTTCCTAGACTACATTTGAGAGTGGTTTGACAGGTACTGCCTTATGGTTCGGAAAGTTACAACCATGGTTGAACGACATTCCTGGCAACCATGGGCGGTCTGCTGGATCTCCCACTGGGCATTGAGCATGTCTAGGGGCATGCAGAGAGGCCACGCATAGCAGGTCAAGCTGCGAGGAGACAGAGGAACGAGGAGGCACAGGGCACTGAGCAGGAGGCCCTACCCAATGAGGGCCATCGGGGACCAATTCTCTTACCTCAACATGACCGAGGAGGATTGCATGCGACACATGATGTTCACCAAGGAAGCAGTGACTGAGATCTGTCAACTGGTGCGGCCACAATTGCAGCCTCAGAGCAGGGCAAGAACAGCATTGCCTGCGGCTATGAAGGTCACCGTGGCGCTGAATTTCTATGACTCAGGATCATTTCAGGCTTCTGCTGGCGACGTGCAACATCTCGCAGTATGCAGTGCACTGCTGCATAAGGGAGGTCACAGGCGCACTGTACCAGATGAGGAACAGATTCACCACCTTCCGTCTCCACAGAAACAAGCAGAACAAGCGAGCACTTGTTCGCTCGCATTGCTGGCTTCACCATGGCGCAGGGTGCCATTGACTGCATTCATATTGCCCCACATATCAACTCAGCCATCTTGGTCAACCAAAAGGGCTTCCACTCTCTCAACGTGCAATTGGTGTGCGACCATTCACGTCGAATCATGGAAGTCGATGCCCGCTACCCTGGGAGCAGTCACGATGCCTTCGTCATGCGGCAGTCCAACGTGCCAGCTATCTTTCACCCGTCTCGGCAAGTCAAAGGCTGGCTACAGGGCAACAAAGGCTATCCCCTCATGACACCAGTCAGGAACCCACCCACACGTGCCCAGCAGGCCTATAATGAGAGCCACGCTACCACACGCAACATCGTGGAGCACATCATAGGCCTCCTCAAACAATGCTTCCACAGCCTGGACCGGTCTGGAGGAGCCCTGCAGTACTCCCCTGAGCGGGTGGGCAGATTCGTGGTGGTATGCTGCATGCTGCACAACCTCGCCATCATGAGGGACCAGCCTTTGCCACCAATGGTTAGAGAAGACCTTGAGCCAGAGATGGAGGAAGAAGCGGCAGAGGAGTCGGAAGAGGAAGTGGAGGAAGACGCAAGGGTACAACAGGAACCCCCCGCCTTGTCTGCAAGGGGTCTGCGTGCTCGCCTGATCAGTGCCTGCTATCAGTAATTAATGTGAACTACATCCCCCAACTCACCAACCGTCCTACACTCCCCACCTTTCTGCTCCCACAAGACAATCAAATCACCCTCCATCTGATTACACATTGGTGTTCCTCTCAGCTCATTGCATAAATAAAAACCACCACCAAATGCAAAATCAAAGTCTCATTTATCAATGAATAAATGAAATTATGCAAACAAAGCAGAACTATTCACCCGTGTGCATTTCCTTCAGTGCCTTTTGTTCGTGTGCCTTTACCTATCCTAGTGCTCCTACGAGGTGCTTCCCCAGTGGCTGGAGCATGGGTGGTGGGAGGCTGCTGGCCTTCAACGGAGGAGCGTGTAGACAGCCTTCTTGGAGGATGACGTTGAGCAGTTCTGGGCCAGGAGGGCCCGGCTTCAGACTACACCATCACAGCATGGGCTGCAGCAGTCTGGCCTGGCTGGCCAATAAGCAACAACAGGGGCACAGGCGGAGTGGCAGGGTGGGAGCAGGAAGGCTGACGTCCCGAGAGAGGACAGCAGGTCCGACTACCATGGCGCCACTGCCACTCTCCCAGGGCGGTATGGCAGTCATGCATGGAATCATGGTGGGTTCCACAGGTGTGCTGATGGAGGTGACCACCCCTTCCATGTTGGAAAGGATGGGCTCCAAGCTCTGCGCAAAGCCCTGTGCCAAGTTGGAGCTGGACTCCTCCATGCCCCTTCTCATTGTGCGCAGGCTTTCTGGCAGGCTTTCCAGTGCCCCAAACATTTGGTGGTGTACGCCCATCAGCCGTCTTCTGTAGCCTGGCCCATCGAAGTTCCCATCTGACTCCTCTGCAGCAGAACTAGTGAGCAACCTCGCCCTCCGGTGAGCTGGTACCTGTGGTATCCGTTCCCCCCGCCCCAGCTCCTGCACTCTTGTGCTCGGTGTCTCACCACGTGCAGATCCCTCCTCTAACAATAGCCTCTAAAGGACACGCAGTGTCAGTCTCTGAGCTGGTGGAAGCAAGTGTCAGATCAAATGATGGCTTCAATGTCCCCCCCCCCCCCCCCCACCTCAGACGTTGTGGCCACATGTTCTTGGGTATCTGCAATGACAAAAGGAAACAGGTTGAGTTGTGGAGTGGGGAGAGGAGCAAGTAAGACATGTATGCTGACAGCATCTGTGGCACGTGAGTCAGAAAAGATTAAGGGAGGAGGAAGATGTGGAAAAGGAGAAGGAGTATTAGATATGCAGAGACCCCCTTCATCGGGACCTCCAGCGCGGCATGATGTCACGTCTGCAGTGATGGTCCGCCCAACGATCCAAAGCACTGTCTCCTCTAGGAGGGTGAGGATGCACAAGCGTGCCAGTCCATCCTCAGGTCCCTCCTGCCCTCCTGTTATGTGCCACCTTCTTCTGCAAGACAGAGGACAGTGTGTCAGTGAGTATCCTGCAAGGTGTGTGGGTGATGTGCCTGTCGTGGTCGAATAGCTGCCAGTTTGTGTGACCTGTGAATGGTGGTTGTGTGGCCTGCAAGTGTGGTACTACCTGCGGGTGAGGTACAGCATTTGTTGGTGGGTGGGTGACGGGGAGTGTGATGTGTGGAGCAGTGGTGCAGTTGGTAGGATGTGCCACTTGACACTTGCATTCACTCACCTTGACCACTCAAGTCAAATCACTGAACTTCTTTTGGCACTGCATCCACGTGCATGGTGCAATGCTCCTGGCATTGACTTCCTGCGTCACAGCCTGCCAATGCCTGCAGAGCTGCAGTCTGGAGGGTCTCCTGCCACCCTGCAAATACATGTTGGCCCTCCTTTCGTCCACCCCTTCCACCAGGGCCTCCTCATGGCACTATTCAAAGAAAAGCAGGGGAGTTCTCCCTGTGTCCTGGCCAATATTTATCCCTCAACCAACATCACTAAAACAGATTATCTGGTTATTATCTCATTTCTGTTTGTGGGACCTTACTGTGCGCAAATTGGTTGCCACATTTCCTACAGTTACAACAGTTACTACACTTCAAAAGTACTTAATTGGCTGCAAACCTCAGGGGCATCCTGAGGTTGTAAACGGCACTATATAAATGAAAGTTAGTTTTTTCTTCCTCTAGCTGCAGCTCAACTTACGACAAGATCTCTGCATTCCCATTAAAACTAGTTCTTTTCATAAGACCTACACAAGGCTTTAGTTTTCCAAAAAAACAAACTCTAAATCCTGAGATCCAATTTAAAGAGGAATTTAATTATTTGGTTGCCTTGAAGTAGTGGCCTTGGTCAGAGGCCTTTAAGGAGGCGGAATCTTCAGTTGCATGTTTTTTGAATTGTCAGCTTTTATGGGTCTAAGTCAGCTTTTTTGAAGCTGTTCGTTGTTTTTCTGGGTTTTTTAGGTTGGCACGTATTCATGCAATTATATTCAAGGCTGCTTTAGTGTTCAGTTTCTTGGGGACTTGCAAAGGATCCAACTCTATATTAATTTATATTATCTGAGATCCAGTAGTTTTACCGGTCTCTGTGATCTATTGGTTTGCCTTGTAATAAAACCATTTTTCCCTGAGGTCTGCCAGACAAAATCTGCGTCTGCGTGGATCACTAAACTTCATATGGTATCAGAAGTCTGGTAATATATTCACTAATAACAAAATGAAATGCAGTGAGAACCAAGTAAACTATAAATCCAAGTTGAAATGTTCTCAGTAAGTGAGAAAATATAAGTCAGTGCAAACATCAAGCAACCACCTGTACTGCAGATGGAAACATTATCAAAATGTTCCAAAGTGAGAGTTAAGTGACAAGCTAAATTATGTGAGAGTGATATTACTGTAGCTCCTCCAGTGAAATTTAATTTCTCCATATCTCAAGAATGGTCAAACTGGTAGAAACATAGAAACATAAAAAATAGGAGCAGGAGTAGGCCATTCGGCCCTTCAAGCCTGCTCCGTCATTCAATATGATCATGGCTGATCCTCTATCTCAATACAATATTCCCGCGCTCTCCCCATACTCCTTGATGCCTTTTGTGTCTAGAAATCTATCCAGCTCCTTCTTAAATATATTCAGTGACTTGGCCTCCACAGCCTTCTGTGGTAGAGAATTCCACAGGTTCACCACCCTCTGAGTGAAGAAATTTCTCCTCATCTCAGTCCTAAATGTCCTACCCCATACCCTGAGACTGTGACCCCTCTTTCAGGAACTCCCCAGCAAGGGAAAACATCCTCCCTGCATCCAGTCTGTCTGGCCCTGTCAGAATTTTATATGTTTCAATGAGATGCCCGCTCATTCTTCTAAACTCGAGTGAATACAGGCCGAGTCGACCCAATCTCTCCTCATACGACAGTCCTGCCATCCCAGGAATCAGTTTGGTGAACCTTCGCTGCACTCCCTCTATGGCATGTATATCCTCTCTTAGGTAAGGAGACCAAAACTGCACAGAATACTCCAGGTGTAGTCTCACCAAGGCCCTGTATAACTGCACTAAAACATCCTTGCTACTGTACTCAAACTCTCTTGCAATGAAGGCCAACATACCATTTGCCTTCCTAACTGCTTGCTGCACCTGCATGTTTGCTTTCAGTGACTGGTGTACAAGGTCTTTGTACATCAACATTTCCCAATCTATCACCATTTAAATAGTACTGCCTTTCTGTTTTTCTTTCCGAAGTGGATAACTTCACACCTACTCTTTGTTTCCTGTCTGTTAACCAATTTTCAATCCACGCCAGTATATTACCCCCAATCCCATGTGCTTTAATTTTGCACACTAACCTCTTATGTAGTGTGCAAAATTAAAGGCCTTCTGACAATCTAAATAAACCACATCCACTGGTTCTCCCTTATCTATTCTACCAGTTACATCCTCAAAAAACTCCAGTAGGTTTGTCAAACATGATTTCCCTTTCATAAATCCATGTTGACTTTGTCTAATCCTGGTGATATTTTCTAAGTGTCCTGTTATCACATCCTTTATAATGGACTCTGGCATTTTCCCTACTACTGATGTTAGGCTAACTGGTCTGTAGTTCCCTGTTCTCTCTCTCCCTCCTTTTTTAAATAATGGGGTTACATTTGCCACCCTCCAATCTGCAGGAACTGTTCCATAATCTAGAATTTTGGAAGATGACAACTAATGCATCCACTATTTCTATGGCTACCTCTTTTAGTACTCTGGGATGCAGATTATCAGGCCCTGGGGATTTATCGGCTTTCAGTCCCATTAATTTCTCCAGCACTATTTTTTTTTACTAATACGAATTTCCTTTAATTCCTCCTTCTCACTAGTCCCTTGGTTCCCTAGCATTTCTGGAAAGTTATTTGTGTCCTCTTCCGAAGACAGAACCAAAGTATTTGTTTAATTGCTCTGCCATTTCCTTGTTCCCCATTATAAATTCTCCCATTTTTGACTGTAAGGGACCTACATTTGTCTTCACTAATCTTTTTCTTTTTACATACTTGTAGAAGCTTTTACAGTCCACTTTTTTGTTCCTTGCAAGTTTACTCTCATGCGCTGTTTTTCCCCTCTTAAATCAATCTCTTGGTCCTATTTTGCTGAATTCTAAACTGCTCCCAATCCTCAGGCTTGCTACTTTTTCTGGCAACTTTATATAACTCCTCTTTGGATCTAATACTATCCTTAATTTCTTTTGCTAGCCATGGAGATTGAAACACTACAGAATTTTGTCAGGACTAGTTGAACCTGCTGATTTACTGTATGGGTGATAAAGCAGAGGATATTCTGGCATTATTCAACCTGACAGATGAGGAAAGTAAAAAGCATTATCCAGCAAAGGGAAACTTGGTGGGGAATTCATCAAGAAAAATGTGATATATGAAAGGGTAAAAATCTCATGAAAGGCAGCAGCATACAGAGAGAGCCTGCAGAGCATTTTGATTAGCTGAATGCTGGGAGTACAGACGAGTTGTGTCCAAAGAAGAAATGATCAGAGACCTACTAGCAGTGGAAATACTAGATAAGGCCTTGAATGAATGTTTGCAGTTAAATGCGAATCTGACATTAAAGATGGCAGTGATGAAGATAGAATCATAGAATCCTACAGCGCAAAGGAGGCCATTCAGTCCATCATGCCTGTGTTGGGATACATCAGAAAAAAGCTACAAAGCAGCAAATGTCATTGCTGAAAGCAGGTGATCGATGAGCACCGCAAGCCACAACATCTATAGATGCAATCCAACATAGACAAAATGGAGGTGTCACGTTTAGCAGCAGTAAAATCAGCTTTAAGCTCAACAATGGTGCTCAAATTAATGTCATAACACAGGAACAGTACAAGAAAATGCAGCTCAAGAACATGACATTAGAGCCATTGCCTATTAAAATGGTACCATTCATTAAACACAAAAGGTGGACGAAATAAACTTGCGGTGACCCATTTGGGAAAATGAATATGTCTCGATAATTCAAATGGCGAACCATGACATTAAGGTGATTCTTGGTAAGAATTCTTGTGTGGTAAAAGACTTGGTAACAAGAACTATGAAAACAGACCAAGTTACTAATACTTTACCTATGAATATACTCAGAGTACAGTGATATGACTGATGTTTTCTGTTACATGCTGGGTGACTATAAAATGAAGTTAAATCCATACACCTCGGAGAGCACCCCTCACGTTACATTGTAGAGAACTGGAGAGTATAGAAAAAACGAGTGTAATCAAAAACGTGACAGATCCAAAACCAGGGTTTTGCTTTGCGATAGTGGTTGATTGGAAAAATTCCAATCAAGTTTGCATATACAACAATCCCAAGGGCTTAAACAAAGCTATCATGAGGGAACACTTACCCAGTGCCAACAGTTGATGAAGACTGCAGTAAGCAAACCACATATTTGACACCGCGCTTAGTCAATGGAGAGTCACATGCATACAATTTGGAATCTCACCAGTACAGGAAGCATCCCAGCAAATACTTCCTGTATTTTGAATTTTTCTTTGAATTTAAAATTAAATTTGTTCAGTTTCTTTAAAACTTAAAAAAAAACAGACTTTTGACGCACCTCCTCTGGCTATGCAAAGTTGCATCAGTGAATCTCCCACTTGGCCAGCCGATCCCCATCGCACCACAACCAGCCCCCCCACCTCGCCAGACATCCTTGTCACGCCCCCCAGTTTGGGAACCTCTGCTACATCATAATGAAGGATTAATATACTTACAGCAGTATATTTCCGTGCTGTATCTATAGTCATTTACAGTTGAGTGTTCAACAAATTAAATGTTTAACTGGAAGAGTGATAAATCAAAAAATTTGAGACACAGCCACGCAATTGAGTTTAGACACTAGTCTATTCAAACTCAAGGAGGAAGATGCAATGGATTGCTCTGTATGATTCTGTAATTTTTTGGTCCATTTGTTTTACCTGTCACTGTGATCTATTAGTTTTCTTTGTAATAAAACCAGGCCTGCCAGGTAAGTTTGTGTGCATCAGTAACCTTATCAGGCTATCAGTTATGTTGAAGCTGCTGGCCAGCTTTTATTAGTTTCCTAGATTGGTATACAAGAAAGCTCACAAGAAGGGTGAATAGGAAAGTTCAGATAAGAGACAATAAATTAAAAAAAACCCCAAAGAATAATGTATCTAGGGCCTAGATTTCAACTTCCAGCATGTTTCTGAAATGATGGCGAGTTAATTTCCCATTGGTGCAAGGCTGGGAATAGGTCTCCAGCTCACTGATCCACTCTCTTAGCGGGGATGTCTGCTGTTTGAGGAGAAAGGGGAAAGGAAGCAAATACAAAAAAATTGTCTGTAAAAAAAAACTTGTTAAGCAATCTATAAGGCAGTCATGATGTGGAGATGCCGGTGATGGACTGGGGTTGACAATTGTAAACAATTTTACAACACCAAGTTATAGTCCAGCAATTTTATTTTAAATTCACAAGCTTTCGGAGACTTCCTCCTTCCTCAGGTAAATGTTCAGGAGCTCCTTGAAGCCTACGCATTTATACATATAGAACAATACATGGTGTTTACAGACTGCCCCTGCAACTGCCCGTTGCCAAGGCAATCACCGTGTTCAGACAGAGAGGTGTCACCTGCAGAACCCCCGAATACACATTCAACAAAAAAACAAACAGGGAAAAAAAAAAGAGAAAAAAAACAGAGAGAGGCAGAAACATCCGGAAGGCAGAGAGAGCCAGCAAATGACCCATTATATTAAAAACAGATAACATTTGTTCGCTGGTGGGGTAACGTGTAGCGTGACATGAACCCAAGATCCCGGTTGAGGCCGTCCTCATGGGTGCGGAACTTGGCTATCAATTTCTGCTCGACGATTTTGCGTTGTCGTGTGTCTCGAAGGCCGCCTTGGAGTACGCTTACCCGAAGGTCGGTGGATGAATGTCCATGACTGCTGAAGTGTTCCCCGACTGGGAGGGAACCCTCCTGTTTGGCGATTGTTGCGCGGTGTCCGTTCATCCGTTGTCGCAGCGTCTGCATGGTCTCGCCAATGTACCATGCTCTGGGGCATCCTTTCCTGCAACGTATGAGGTAGACAACGTTGGCCGAGTCACAGGAGTATGAACCATGCACCTGGTGGGTGGTGTCCTCTCGTGTGATGGTGGTATCTGTGTCGATGATCTGGCATGTCTTGCAGAGGTTACCGTGGCAGGGTTGTGTGGCGTCGTGGACGCTGTTCTCTTGAAAGCTAAGTAATTTGCTGCGAACGATGGTCTGTTTGAGGTCGGGTGGCTGTTTAAAGGCGAGTAGTGGAGGTGTGGGGATGGCCATAGCGAGGTGTTCGTCCTCATTGATGACATGTTGAAGGCTGCGGAGAACATGGCGTAGTTTCTCCGCTCCGGGGAAGTACTGGACGACAAAGGGTACTCTGTTGGTTGCGTCCCGTGTTAGTCTCCTGAGGAGGTCTATGCGATTTTTTGCTGTGGCCCGTCGGAACTGTCGATCGATGAGTCGAGCGTCATATCCCGTTCTTACTAGGGCGTCTTTCAGCGTCTGTAGGTGTCCATCGCGTTCCTCCTCGTCTGAGCAGACCCTGTGTATTCGCAGGGCCTGTCCATAGGGGATGGCCTCTTTGACGTGGTTAGGGTGGAAGCTGGAAAAGTGGAGCATCGTGAGGTTGTCCGTGGGCTTGCGGTAGAGTGAGGTGCTGAGGTGCCCGTCTTTGATGGAGATTCGTGTGTCCAAGAAAGGAACTGATTCTGAGGAGTAGTCCATGGTGAGCTTGATGGTGGGATGGAACTTGTTGATGTTATCGTGTAGTCTCTTTAGTGATTCCTTGCCGTGGGTCCATAGAAAGAAAATGTCGTCGATGTATCTGGTGTATAGTGTTGGTTGGAGGTCTTGTGCAGTGAAGAAGTCCTGCTCGAACTTGTGCATGAAAATGTTGGCGTATTGGGGTGCGAATTTGGTCCCCATGGCTGTTCCGTGTGTTTGGGTAAAGAACTGGTTATCGAAGGTGAAGACATTGTGATCCAGGATGAAGCGGATGAGTTGTAGGATGGCTTCCGGAGATTTGCTGTTGTTGGTGTTGAGTATTGATGCTGTCGCAGCGATGCCGTCATCGTGGGGGATACTGGTGTATAGTGCCGAGACGTCCATCGTGGTGAGAAGTGTTCCTGGTTCAACTGGTCTGTGGGTACTGAGTTTTTGTAGGAAGTCTGTAGTGTCGCGTCAGAAGCTGGGGGTTCCCTGTACGATGGGTTTCAGGATGCCCTCGATGTATCCAGAGAGGTTCTCACACAGGGTTCCGTTGCCTGATATGATGGGACGTCCGGGTGTGTTGGCTTTGTGTATCTTTGGGAGGCAGTAGAAGTCTCCCACGCGGGGATTACGTGGGATGAGAGTGCGTAGGATGCTTTGAAGGTCTGGATCGAAGGTCTTGATCAGTTTGTTGAGCTGGTGGGTGTGTTCATGAACCCAAGATCCCGGTTGAGGACGGCCTCAACCGGGATCTTGGGTTCATGTCACGCTACACGTTACCCCACCAGCGAACAAATGTTATCTGTTTTTAATATAATGGGTCATTTGCTGGCTCTCTCTGCCTTCCGGATGTTTCTGCCTCTCTCTGTTTTTTTTTCTCTGTTTTTTTTCCCTGTTTGTTTTTTTGTTGAATGTGTATTCGGGGGTTCTGCAGGTGACACCTCTCTGTCTGAACACGGTGATTGCCTTGGCAACGGGCAGTTGCAGGGGCAGTCTGTAAACACCATGTATTGTTCTATATGTATAAATGCGTAGGCTTCAAGGAGCTCCTGAACATTTACCTGAGGAAGGAGGAAGTCTCCGAAAGCTTGTGAATTTAAAATAAAATTGCTGGACTATAACTTGGTGTTGTAAAATTGTTTACAATCTATAAGGCAACATTTTAGAAAATAAAGTCCACATCTAATGTACCAACAATTGTTAATTTTGCTGTATTTATTTAACTTTCTGAAAAGTTTGGAACAAAATGACGCTAGAAGAAAAACCTCAAGATGAGGGGCATATTTACATTACAAGTGTAGTGTCATTTTGATACAAATGATGCAAGAAATTAAGTAAATGCAACAAAGACTATAATCTGCTGGTACATTAGAATTGCAATGTACTTTCTCCATGAACTGCCGAAAAGAATCCTTTACAAACTTTGCTCCAGTCATTTTATTTTAAAACCAACCCCTGCTCAGGCATATTCCACTGGTAATCCTCTGCTACCTCACCAAAGTGGCCATTTTTCACATAGGAGCATGAACAGTAAGTTTCCCCAATGTATATGAGCACAGCATTCCCATGCTGTATTTGAAATGTGCATTCAAGAATCAGCACAATTATTCGCATAGATTCACCTGTGTTGATTCTGTGGAATTGATGAGTTAAAAATAGCGGGTGTCACAAATCACCATCCTTTCCCCCTTCAACAGGCAACAGAATTTTTTTTTTTTGTTCAAAATTCTAGGAAGAATTCCATTTTAAGCAAATAGCCTTAATTTAGTAAGTTTAATGGCTACCCCAAGCCAGATGAATTTCTGAATTACCCAGTGAATACTGAGTTATACAGGCCAGAAGGCCCCAGGATTGATTCCTGGTCTGTTGTGAGCTAGTGAATCTCACCCAGGATTGCAGCTGATGAGCGACAAAAAGTCGCAGTGTGCCTTGGCTGGATAGAATACGTTAGCTAGGGTTCTCGCTGCTGACTGCTACCTTGCTGGATAGTGCAGTACGGACATCAGGTGAAAATAGGATAAGACTAGCACTCATTGCCTACTTCACACAAGGTCACTTAGGTGAGGTACTGGAGAGCTGCTGGCACCCACAGAACTGTAACCCAGGAAGAGTCAGCGCCTTCAAAAGGGAGATGACAGTTGTGAGCAAAAATGGACATAATTTAAGAAATATAAATATGTATAAGTTATCTAATCTACACAGCAAACTTGGGCCATCAAATATGGAATATAGGTCCAAAGCAGTTGGATGACAAAATTGTATAAAATATTTGTCTCGCAATACAGCTCAATATTTCTCTTAAAATCTTACTTTTCTCCTCTTTTGCAGTGTTTTTCTTCTTTACATCTCTACTCCCCCAATCAAGAAGGTTGATCAGGCCACTTGCTCTCAGAGGTGAGGTAGAGCAACCCAGGGTGATAACCTCAAATTTAACCTCCCTCTGCTTTGTGGAAATGTGTCTGGCTTTTGTTTGGCATTCCCAGGACTGTGACTTAAACTTAAATAACAGATGGGCTCCATACAAACATATTTTTAAAAATGCAACTGTGCATTCAAATCACTTGATCACATGTTAAGCCTGTTCTGAATTATGTCCTTACCTGGGTTCTTCATCTTTGCTGGAACGTTTGGGACCATATTTCTTAACAAGATTTCTGTAAATGAAAAAAAAACGTAATATTAGTACATGCTTCATTAGCTGTGACGTACTTTAGGACGTCTGGAAATTTGAAAAATGTTATGCAATGCAAGTCCTAACGGGGTGGCTAAGGGCGAGATACCGTTCGTGTGAAACAAACGGCGGAGTGGCATAAACCAACCAGCAAGTTCTGGAGATTCACAACTCATGCCGTATCTCTTAATCCCCTAAATTTGCTGGTCAATTTGCACATTAATAACGGCGTGCGTTGTTAATACAACATTATTTTTCCAGCAAGATCAGGCCCAATATGTTGTTTTTATTCTGTAATTAACATTTTTTGCATACTTCATCATTATAGAAATGAGGTGGTTGAAATGGTTAGTCCTCAAATGGTTGATTGTTTAAACAATTCACCCAAACCTTTGTTACTTGAATCTATCTTCATGATTAACTGAATGGTTGAGATAGGATTTCCCAGAAAGGGATGCTATGGGGCACCTTTATTTTTCTCTCTACAAAATTTATTATCTTTTTGCCACATTTGAATTCAAGTCAGTTTCTCTTTCACACCAACAAAAACAAAGCCCAATTCATTTGCATAGTGTTGTATCTACAGATGGTAAGTATTCTGTAACTAGGCAACGGTCCACTTTCCAGGACTAATGACTTTATGCAGCCTTGGAAATCTCTACAACTCTGTCCTCTTCGCTTCTCAATCTGTTATCATTTATAGGACTCCTGGGAAACATGTTTTAACTCTTTAAACATTTTTCATCAAACATTCATAACACTGATTTTATCTAAAACAAGAGACAAAACACATTTATTAATTCTTTCCCCATGCTCTGCTAGCTGGCCTCCCAGCCTCCACCTTCCGTACATTTCAGCTCATCCAAAACTCTGCTGGCCATATCCTATCCTGCACCAAGTTCCACTCGCCTATCACCCCCGACTTTGATGGCCTACATTGACTCCTAGTCCCCCCCAACACCTCAAACTTAAAATTCTTATCTTTGTGTTTAAATCCCTCCATGGCCTCACCCCTCCCTATTTCTGTAACCTCCGTCAGCACTACAACCCCCCCCCCAAACTCTCCATGCCTCTGGCCCCAAGCCATTGTACATCTACCCTCTTCCCTTGCCCAACTGTTGGTGACCATGCCTTCAGCCAGCTAGGCTCCATGCTCGAATTCCCTCCATAAACCCCTATGCCTCTCTACTTCCCTCTCCTTCTTTAAGACCATCCTTAAAGACCCACTTCTTTGACTAAGCTTTTGGTCACTCCTGCTAATTTCTCCTTTCTTCCACTCAGTGTCCCTTTTTAGCCCATGCTTCTGTGAAGCACCTTGGGATGTAACCATAACATCTGATACTCCTTAGCTATTGTAGAATGGCAATAAAAGAAGACACCAATTCATTAGAAAATCCTGAGCCCACTAGCCTATCCATTTTAATAAACAATTCATTAGAATTAGTCAGGGTGTGCTCGCAGACAAATTGGTCAGCCTTGCAAAAGCAGGTCTTCAATCTAGGGTGACTGTCATGTCCAAAGGATCTGCTAACCAAGGTTACCTTGACCACCAGAACGATTTACAACATCTGCAGCTTATTCTTCATTAAATTGCAAGCAGTCTGGGGAAACTACCTCCCTCCCATCTCTTTAAGGCTTAGTCACCACCTAACTTCTCCTCCTTTGGCTTGGTGTCAATCATTCTCACACCTCTGTGAAGCATCTTACGATGTTTTACCATGATAAAGGCACTATATAAATACAAGTGGTTGTTTTTGTTCTTGTTGTTGAATTAGACATGGTGAAATTACTGACTAAGTAGAGAGGCAGCCTATCAAAGTATAATTTAAAAGCTACAGTTTGGGACACTGTGCTATTGCAAATTATTTTTTTAAGCGATGGATGAATCCATGATGGACTGCCTCGTTGTGAAGTGATTATGCATGTGGCTAAAACTTGTAATGACTCAGAAAGGGAACTCATTCCTATTGGTAAAGGTATTACACATGTACATGGCTTTGCATATCTCCAGGCATTCTCAAACTGTCACCAACTCCCACAGCCATACTAATTTGATTTTTAAAAATGATTAAAGATATGATGTCCTGATTTTGAGAGGAGATGGCATAATGTATGTTATACTGGACTAGTCAGAAGGTCAAAGCTACAAAAAAGTTAAAAACCTGGATTGGTTCAATAATAACCCCTTTTACCATCACATTAAGTCTCACAACTTTCAAGGTTGATTGAAGGATTCCTACAACTGTGGAATTTGAATATTATTTTCTCCAACATTGAGAATTGGGTGAGTGCACTATTGGTAAAAAAAAATGTACAAAGATGAAAATGAATGTGCTTCCTCATCTACTGTTATCTTTTTTAGGTACTCTCAGTAAACATTTCCACACATCTTCAGGAAACTGAATCGGCCCGTGCCACCCATATTCATTTCGAGTCCCTCAAACTTCCAAGACAGACAGAATAAAGTGTTGGTTTTACCACTGGGTTTCCTAAGGCAGTGGATTTTTTTTAATCTTTCAATGTGGATGAGTGTAGAGCAAGAGCATTCTACATCAGCATTCAATTCACATTCCCTTCTTCTACAGCAGTCCAATCCTGTAATGACCTATAATCTCATCCTATAGTACATAACATAAGAAATAGCAGAAGTAGGCCACACGGCCCCTCGAGCCTGCTCCGCCATTCAATCAGATCATGGCTGATCTTCTAACTCAACTCCACTTTCCTGCCCGATCCCCATATCCCTTGATTCGCCTAGAGTTCAGAAATCTGTCTCTCTCAGCCTTGGATATATTCAATGACTCAGCATCCACAGTCCGCTGGGGTAGAGAATTCCAAAGATTCAAAACCCTCAGTGAAGAAATTCCTCCTCATCTCAGTCTTGAATGGCCGTCCCCATATCCTGCAACTATGCCTCCTAGTTCTAGATTCTCCAGCCATGGGAAACAACCTCTCAGCAACTACCCTGTCAAGCCCCATCATAATCTTATATATTTCAATGAGATCACCTCTCATTCTTCTAAACTCCAGAGAGTATTGGCCCATTCTACTCAACCTCGCCTCATAGGACAATCCTCTCATCCCAGAAATTAATCTAGTGAACCTTCACTGCACCACCTCTAAGGCAAGTGTATCCTTCCTTTGATAAGGAGACCAAAATTGTACACAGTACTCCAGGTGAGGTCTCATCAAAGCCCTGTACAATAGTAAGACTTCCTTACTTTTGTACTACAACCCCCTTGCAATAAAGGCCAACATCCCATTTGCTTTCCTAATTGCTTGATGTACCTGCATGCTAACTTTGTGTTTCTTGTACGAGGACACCAAAGTCTCTCTGAACACCAACATTTAATAGTTTCTCACCATTTAGAAAATATTCTGCTTTTCTATTCTTCCTACCAAAGTGAATAACCTCACATTTCCCCACATTATACTCCATCTGCCACCTTCTTGCCCATTCACTTAACGTGTCTATATCCCTTTGCAGACTATTGGGGGTGATTTTAAACCCCATGAACGGGAGGGTTGGGGGCACGTGGGAGTTGAAAATAGTTGTTTTTTGGGTCATGACCACAACCCGGCTTCATTGCCAGGAATGTAAAGTCTGAAAACGTTGCAGTTGTGACCCAAAAAAACCCAACTATTTTCAACTCCCACTTGCCCCCAACCCACCCGACCTTGGGGTTTAAAATCACCCCCTTTGTGTCCTCCTCACAGCTTACTTTCCCACCTAGCTTTGTATCGTCAGCAAACTTCGATGAAGGGACCAAGTGTAATATATCCAAGTCATTAATGTAGATTGTAAATAGTTGAGGCCCAAGCACGATCCTTGTGGCACCCCACTAGTTACAGCCTGCAAGCCTGAAAATGATCTGTTTTCTGTCCGTTAACCAACCCTCTATCCATGCTAATATATTACCCCCAACCCCATAACAACCTTTTATGTGGCACCTTATCGAATGCCTTTTGAAAATCCAAATATACGCATCCACTGGTTCCCCTTTATCTACTCTGCTAGTTACAGCCTCGAAGAACTCTAATAAATTTGTCAAACACGAATTCCCTTTCATAAATCACGTTGACTCTGCCTAATCATTTTATGATTTTCTTAATGCCTTGTTACCAGTTCCTTTATCATGGATTCCAGCATTTTCCCAATGACTGATGTCAGGCTAACTGGCCTGTAGTTCCCTGTTTTCTCTCTTCCTCCTTTCCTAAATAGCAGGGTTACATTTGTTACCTTCCAATCCGCTGGGACCGTTCTAGAATCTAGGAAATTTTGGAAGATCATAACCAATGCATTCACTGTCTCTGCAGCCACCTCTTTTAGAACCCTCAGATGCAGGCTATCAGTTCCCGGGGATTTATCGGCTTTTAGTCCCATTAGTTTCTCAAGTACTTTTTCTCTGCTGATATTAATTACTTTAAGTTCCATCAGTGAAGACGTTGTGGGAGATTTATTGTTTTTCAGTATCTGAGTGGTCCTTTCTCCAAACTCATTTCTAGGGCACAAATCTCACTTTGGAGGGAAGTGGCTTCTGGGATTGTATGAAAATGCATTTAAACACTTCTCCCAACTCCTGGGCCAGGACTCTATTCTAGCTTGCTCTCCCTTTATAGCGTCCTACAAAGTGCTTCCAAGTGCAAGAACCTTGTGATTAGCTCAGCCATACCTCCAGGTGGGATAGCACCCAAGAAACTTGCGTTTCGCCTTTCCGACCTGGGCGAACTCCTAGCCCATCCCCCAGTGCATCATCATCCATTTCCCCTGAATGTCCTGCTTTATCCCCAGTTTATGCTCTCCCAAAAGCCCTTCTTTAGCCTTAATGTCAAGTTATTAAACTTCACAAAGGGTGGTCCTCTTGTATCTGCACCTACAACTGTACACTAGTAGCAATCAGGCAAGCTTGTATCAATCGTTCACATTTATGCATAGTTATAATCAGCCACCTTTCTTACCAACTACCAGTCTAGCCAGCTCTCCGAACACAAATCATACTGTGTGCACACCTACAGTCTCAATGTTAAACCTGATATTTTTTCTTTCTTGGTCAAAGCTGAGACTTTCATAAAGAAATATAGTGTATCAAATGGATCTGCCTTCTTGGTGTAACTAATGACTTTTTTTCCAGTTTGATTATACACTTTGGGTTTGTACTGCAGTTAAATGCCTGTTTAAAAAAAAAATTGTTTTAAAAGTTTCATGGAAAATTGTACAAAGCAAGCGCTCAACAGCCAAATATCAAACGTGTCTATATGGATCAAAAGAATAAAATATTTTTAAAAAACTAAAAACTCATTCTTGAAAATACTAAAAATACAAATACCAAATACCTATGATAGGCTACTTTAGAAATATTTTGTCCTACATGGTAAAGGATGACAGAATTGTTCTATTTCTAAGCACATGGTCTTACCTTAACTGTTTTGCATAGCTTTGTTCTATGTCTAGTCTCTCTTTCACAAATTTAGTATATTTTTCCAAGAAATCAATCCCCCACTGTGTGTGTTTCTCTATATTGTCAAATTGATCCTAAAAGAAAAATGAGAGGTATATTAGTTGTTACATAATAAACAGATTAGAATCATATGTTCTCATATATGTTTACCAAACGTGAATTTAAAAAACCATGTAGACAATCAAAGCATATATTCAGATTTTGAAAGGCCAGGAAAAGATAAAGTGGATAGGAGCAACAAGTGTACATTCACCATTATTCACGCTTATCACTAGTAAATTCAATGCAAGATATCTAAAATATACTATCATTTGCTAATCAGTGACAAATTGTAACCTACTTTTGTTCTATCCAGGTAACAGGGCAAAGGGCAGGAATGGAAAAATGTAGCACCTTTGATATCAAATTTCATATTTTTATCAAAAATTGTTTGCCATTTTTATCATTACAGATAATGCAGTAAATTTGTGCTACTTATGTCATATCTATATATATCCCAACAAACATCCTCTCCTTTGCTCAACTAGAAACACCAATTATGAGAAAATACCGCAACTAAATCTAAGCTCTGGTTATGATTAATTATTCATAAGGACATGTATATAAACTGTTTTTTTAAGTTAGGATGTCTGAAGTGTCACCCTCTTATGCTGACCAGGTACAACAGTGCAATAACTCAGTTAGTGTTAATTGCAGCAGGGAAAAATTAAAAAGGTTTAGGGTTTTAGTCATAAACTTTTTTTCATTTAATATTGAACACAATATCTGAAGCATTTTATTTGCAATTGTGATATGGAACAGGCAGCAATTGATTTAATTACTTCTTCTTTATGCCACCATGTAATTTACTTGGACTTCAGTAGATAACATGATCAGAGTTACTTGAGAGAAATTTACATTGAAATAATTGCTTTAGGTAATTGTCAGAAAAAATATTCAAAATATGTAGCTCACAAAAAAAAAATCTACAGTTATTGCTATTACACTAGGACAAAAATGATCTTTTAATTCTCAAACCACAACAAAAGGATTACCAAAAATGTAGTTTCTATAAGGCTTCCAGACAAAAAGTTCACAGTAGTAAAATGCAAGTCAGGAATCTTAGACTGACTGAAAAATACTGCAACTAAAAAGGATAATGTTACATTTAAGCACATTGGGAAGAAGCTTCTACATTCAACATAAAGTGGTGGTGTACCATTTTCCCCCACACTTTAGACCAAGAAATTAATTACAAACAGATTACATGTTTAAACAGGAAAACTAGCAAATATCTAACAATGATCTAGATATAAACAAATTTCCCCAAAAAATGCAACAAAAGAGAATAGCTTTCACATCGATACAGTATGTGATTATACTCCTAAAATGGCATTTACAAAGGGCACATTGATGGCCTAATTGTACTCACTTGTACTTAGATTCAACATGCTTCGGGTTCAAGGTGAACATATGGTGGGGCAGCAAAGCGAGACAGGGTCACACAAGAGCCAATTCACTCCCTCTAGGGGTGTTGTATTTTTAGTTGGGTCACTTTTTCTGCAGAGCTAGCAATTATTAGTGTTGTGTGTTCTCACTGGCATTAACCCACCCCTTCCTTTGAAGGGTTGTGTTGTGTGGTTTAAGAGAGTCCTGTTGTATAGGTTTCCAAGAAAGAGGTCCAGACTGCTTGATATTCTCCCAGTTCTAGGTGGACCCTATACTTCAGTTTAATGTATAGTCCCACAATGTTCTAAATAAGTTCAGTAAGTGAAGAAAGAATTTGTATTTATATAGCACCTTTCACGATCTCGGGATGCCCCAAAGCGCCTCAAAGGCAATTAAGTAGATTTGAAGTGTAGTCATTATTGCAATTTAGGGAAATGTGGCAGTCAACTCGCACATAGCAATGAGACAAATGACCAGATAACTTGTTTTTTTTTTAAATGATGCTGCTTGAGAGATAAATGTTAGGCAGGACACTGGAAAAACTTCCCTGCTCTTCTCAAACAGTGCCATGGGATCTTTTACGTCCACCTGAGAGAGCAGACGGATTATCGGTTTAACGTCTCATCTGAAAAACAGCACCTCCAATAGCGCAGCCCTCCCTCGGTACAATCTCATGTATCGACCCAGATTATGTGCTCAAAGCTCTGGAGTGGGTTTTGAACCATGACCTTCTGACTCAGAGGTGAGATGCTACCACTGAGCCAATGATGACACTGTAAAATACTAAAATGCCTAAAATACTACTGAAGTATTGCATTTGTAGAATTTCAGTGCGCACACTATTTTTTTCTTAAAAACTCCTTACTTTTACCTTCCCCATCCATGTTACTTTATTCAATTGGAAAGGATGGGACAGTCCAACCCAGAGTGATTTCTACATCATGCTTTGGTCAACCAGCAGGGGGCCACAATGACTAATTCAGGAAGGAACCACAGAAAGCAAATGCAGAAATGGAGCAATGTTCCTGATGCTCGACATGAAGTTAAAGCTGTGGCCTTCAACATTTCTAGAGCATTTGATAGGATATGACATCCTGTCCATAAGAAACTAGAGCCAACTTCTGTGGCATTTCTAGTAAGCTGCTCAACTAGTGCATGGCTTCCTCAGAGGACACAACATCAGATTATAAATGGTATTTCCTTATAAGAATTAAGTAGAGGACCCTCAAGGAAGTACGCTTGGATCCACTTGTTCTCATTTTTATCCAAGACCTGGCAGATGTTATGAAAAATGACAAACTCTCTGCTGATGGCACCATCCTGTACTGAGTAATCAATTCCCTTGATGAGAGACAAACTGCAGGACCACTGTTGGAAGCTGCAGATGAGTTGGGGTGTGGGCAGTCAAATGGGTGCTATCTTCAGTGCTGAAAAAAACAAACCAAGGGTAGCAAATCTTCTTTGATTACAAACATCTGCCTCTTACCTTGGTAATCACATTCTTAGAATCATAGAATGATACAGTACAGGAGGAGGCCATTCGACCCATCGTGCCTGTGCCAGCTCTTTGAAAGAACTATCCAATTAGTCCCACTCCCCTATACTTTCCCCATAGACCTGCCAAATTTTTCCATTCAAGTATTTATCCAATTTCCTTTTGGAAGTTACTACTGAATCTGCTTCCATCACCATTTCAGGCAGTTCATTCCAGATCATAACCACTCGCTGCATAAAAAAAATTCTCCTCATCTCCTCTCTGGTTCTTTTGTCAATTACCTTAAATCTGTGTCCTCTGGTTACCGACCCTCCTGCCAGTGGAAACAGTTTCTCTCTATTTAATCTAACAAAACCCCTCATAATTTTGAACACCTCTATTAAATCTCCCCTTAACCTTCTCCGCTCTAAGGAGAACAATCGCAGCTTCTCTAGTCTCTCCACATAACCGAAATCCCTCATCCCTGGTACCAATCTAGTACATCTCCTCTGCACCCCATCCAAGGCCTTGACATCCTTCCTAAAGTGTGGTTCCCGGAATTGGACCACAAAACTCCAGCTGAGGCCTAACCAATGGTTTATAAAGGTTTAGCATAACTTCCTTGATATTGTACTCTACGCCTCTATTTATAAAGCCCAGGATCCCATTTGCCATTTTAACAGTCATATCATCCTTGTTGAGGTCAACAAGCAGTGAAACTCAGCCCTGATTGTTTCCGTCTTAAACTGTATTTGGCCAGTGATAGACCATATCCAGTTGGACAGATGATAGCCCACTATCTGGAACTCTGGCTTGTATGTAGAAGTCCAAATGCAGAGTTTAATTACTATTGGAAATCTGTGACTTATCCGTTACTCAACCAAATCTCTTGTCTTTCTGTGCTCCCAGCTACTGTCAGTGTCAAAGTCACAAAATATCAGTACTTATTATAGTTATCCCCAGCTGAACCCCACTATTGTGCCACACAATACTAATTTCCCCAATTTTTTCTCTCCCCCTCAAGGGCTCATGTTGGGTACAATTCTGCAGGCACCAATTATCCTCAGGACCACCCTTAATGTGTCTGTCTAGACAATCCACTTTAATGTAGGGACAGCACAGCTAAGCCTAATGCTGTGATTACCTAATATCCACGTAATTGAATTTTTCAGCAAGGGTCATTAGATGGCACAGACAGATAGTCCTAGATTGTACCATATGAATGACAATCAGACAGTGACTGAATTGACAATTTTTTTAAAAAACTAGAATTTGATCTTCCAGAATTAACTAATTTTTCTTCTTGATTGCGATAAATGGAAGGAGGTTTATGCACTGAACATTTTTCTTACAGATTTATCTGAAGTGTATTGCGCTGCACTCAAACAAACCACAATTGTTCTTGATTATTAGTGACCCACTACAGTGTATTGCTTAAAGCTTGAGGAATACCGGTTAATAACAAACTTTTAAACGTATTCCAGTTAACTTCATAAATACAGTAATATGTTCAGACTAGAGGCATGCTGTAATGGGCTACAACTTACATTTATATAGCACCTTTAACGTAATAAAACGTCCCAAGGCGCTTCTCAAAGGAGCATCAAACAAAATGACACCGAGCCACATAAGGAGATAATTCCAGCATCCGCAGTATTTTGCTTTTGATAATAGGACAGGTGACCAAAAGCTTGGTTAAAGAGGTAGGTTTTAAGGAGTGTCTTAAAAGAGGAGAGAGAAGTAGAGGGGCAGAATGGTTTTGGGAGGGAATTCCAAAGCTTACGCCCTAGGCAGCTGAAGGCACGGTCACCACAAGTTTTACACTGGATCGGTTATTGGGATATAGTTTTGTAACATTATAAACCATCCATGACTATCATCTTTGGTCTGACAGTGCAACAAATATCCTTGCTTGTCTCCCTCAAAAGCATATAATAATGCAAAAAGCAGAGCACTTGTGAAAGTGATGTATAGGTTCTAAAACAGTTGAAAGTACACTTCCTTTAGAACTACTTTTTACAGTTGTTCCTCCATAGTATGAACAGTAAACAGAAGAGAAAATATGGAGGAGGAGGGGACTGTAGACCAAAGACCAAAACAAGCAGCAAAAAAAAAGTAACAAGACACCCAGTAAGGGTCACCAAAAATGGATAACATTCAAAGCAGAGATTAAAATTCTGTCCCCCAACAACCTAAATGAAATCAAAGAACGATATAAATTAAGTGAATATAAGTTACAGAATCCAAAAATACCAAGACTTGTTTAAAATATTCTTCTCTTCCTCAAATTTAGCTAGAAAGTACTTTTAGGTTCCCTTTCAGGTTCATGTGGTGGTGGGTAAAACATGTAAAAAGTTCACAGAAACTCCTCTTACAATAGAAAGTAATCAGATTGCTGCTTTAATCTATTACACAGGTTCCAAGGAGAATGCCAAATTTGAACCGTCTAATCTTAGCAGAATTGTGATCATTTACTTTTCCAAAGTAAACTCAACAAAATGTTAACTAGTTTCAATATTAGACATTAACCTAATTTAGATCTCGGGAATAAATTTAAAATTGTAGCTAAATTTCTGCACTGGTATCTATTTCTATTCAATGAAAAAGAAATGAACTGATGCAATTTGTACCACAAGATGAAAACTACGGCAGAGAAATGTGAAGTGATGCATTTTGGAAGGAAAGAGGAGGAGAGGCAATATAAACTAAATGGTTCAATTTTAAAAGTGGTACAGGAACAGAGAGACCTGGGGGTTCATATAAACAAATCTTTGAAGGTGGCAGGACAAGACGCCTACAGGATCCTTGGCTTTACAAATAGAGGTAAAGAGTACAAAAGCAAATAAGTTATGCTAAAGCTTTATAAATAACTAGCCAAGCCTACGTTGGAGTAATGTGTCCAATTCTGGACACCACACTTTGGGAAGGATGTCAAGGCCTGAGAGAGAGTGCAGAGGAAATTTACTAGAATGGTACCAGGGATGAGGGACTTCAGCTATATGGAGAGACTGGAGAAGCTGGGATTGGTGTTCTTAGAGCAGAGAAGGTTAAGGGAAGATCTAATAAAAGTGTTCAAAATTATGAAGGGTTTTAACAGAGTAGATAGGGAGAAACTGCTTCCATTGGCAGGAGGGTCGGTAACCAGAGGGCACCAATTTAAGATAATTGGCAAAAGAGGGGAAAAATGAGGGGAAATTTTTTTACGCAGCGAGTGGTTATGATCTGGAATGGACTGCTTGAAAGGGTGGTGGAAGCAGATTTAATAGTAACTTTCAAAAGTGAATTGGACATATACTTGAAAAGGAAAAATAGTGCAGGGCTATGGGGAAAGAGCAGGGGAGTGAGACTAATTGGATAGCTCTTTCAAAGAGCCAGCACAGGCACGATGGGCCAAATGACCTCCTTCTGTACTGTATGATTCTATAAGATCTGGTAGCTTCAGGCTTCTTAAGAGGTTTACAAAATGCTAATCCTTGAATTAACCAAAGCAGCTACAACCTGCAAGCCATGATACAGCTGTAGTAAATAAGTCATGAAAGAGCAACCGTGGACAGTCCAAAACATAAAAGAGGTGGGGAGGACAGTCACAGGAGCTCAGATGATAGCGACATACTGAGCAGTTGTATGGAATTCCACTGGCTATCTTTGCAAGCTGAAATGCAAAGCACCTTACCTTGTCACCTAAATACCTTATCTTCACTTTTATTCTCAATTGCTGGTCCTGCTGGGCCACATACACATATATACCACTGAGACACCAGGTAGATGACCCCCTCCCATATGTTCTATATTACTGACTGGTACCATGCAGCATCATTGCACTGCACCTGTACGGAGTTGAGTACCAGCACAAATTTCATGCTTGGTCACATTGGCTACTTTTTGCAATTATTCACCGGCTCCAATCATTGATATATTTTGTACATTTAATGCATCTTCTAGTTCATTCCCCAATACATCACTACTACAAATCTATGCCAAAGGGATACATTGTGGGGGAAGAGGATGGGTCTTTAGCAAATGAAAAGGTAAATTTAAGAGGGGGTCCCACTGAAGGAACAGCAAACACTCACAGCAGGTAAGCAAGTTCAGTTTAAATGTTATACTCACCTGTGCCAAAAAACACATCGAACTGCTACAAATTCCAGTAAGGAAGACCAGGTGGCACATACAAAGTATTTTTTTCAAATTTGCTGCATCAGTAGTATCACAACTCTGAACAGCAATTATCTGAAAGCCCTATCAATTTCTAATTGTAAATATTTCATGTTCAAGATGTCAAATACTTTAGATGTATATTGAACAATTATCAGAAACTTATATTGTCAAGTAGAACGATTGCAAAGCCACACAAGTACACAGAAGCACATTGATTGTTTAGTGGCCCCTCCCTCTCGAACATCTTGTTGAAGTTCACTCATGGAAATGACTCAACTGACTCGCCCTCCTCCTGGTTAAGAAACACAACATAGACTGGGAAAAGGGGGCAATTACTGAAGCCATTTCTTACTGTCATTCAGTACAAAAGAGAAACAAACAAAAGAAAAGGCAGTCTGTCAACAAAGGCTGCCAGTATTATTTATTAACCTGCAGTGGTACAGTAAGGTCATTCACTGGCTATGTCATCACTGTGAGCCTTAAAAGTAAAACGGAGTGCTACTGATCTCTAATATCTTTTGAAATTAAACAGTGGAGTGTAGTAAAATCCAGTTTTTCTGCAGCAAAATACAACAATTTTACTAGTTTAAGAATATATTGTCACTTTAGTAGGTACAGCTGATCCTATTCACCAGTACAATTTTCTGCAGTTGTACTTGGGAGGATTCTCCTGGCGACACAATGGAGAGTAGTAAGTACAGCATCATATGTTGCCGATTTGGAAACAGCTTCTGTTTCCATTTATCCATTGCACAAGAATGATCAAGTTTACCACAGGACACAAGTCAAGTAGATTTGGTGATAAGCACAAGCATAAAATACAAGTTTTAGAAGGTCAGTGTTTTAAACATACTAGGCCTAAACTTGCACCAAAAAAACCTTACACATTTTAGAATCTTGTAGGTCCTACATAGCCGAACTGCTCACGGATCTTTCAAATAGCTCCTATTACACAAAAGTTGGTTTGTGCCTTACTGCATTGGAAAATAAACAGGAGTGCAAGTCAAGTCATCAGCAGCTATATCCATGAAACTGCTCTTAAAATGGGCAAGTTTTAACATGCAGTGTAAATGTACCCAATTCCTCACCAAAAGACTCTTGCAAGTAGACCGCAGAAGCAAATTAACTCAGGTTACTTCAGAAATCTCACCATTGCTACCTTCTACTTTAATTTGCATAGCTAGGCACAGTAACCCATCCAACAAATTACCAAGATAAAGTCCTCAGCAATCACTATTAAAACCAAACCAGAAAATAAACAGCACCATATGAACATACGAATTAAGAGCAGGAGTAGGCCATTCGGCCCCTCGAGCCTGCTCTGCCATTTGATAAGATCATGGCTGATCTGATTGCAACCGCAACTCTACTATCCAGTCTACCTACTATGACCTTTGACTCCCTTGTTAATCAGGAATCTATCTAACTCAGCCTTAAAAATATTCAATGGCCCTGCCTCCACCGCTCCCTGGGGAAGGGAGTTCCACAGACCCACAACCCTCTGCGAGAAAAAGTTTCTCCTAATCTCCGTCTTAAATGGGAGACCCCTTATTTTTAAACTGTGGCCCCTAGTTCTAGTCTCACCCACAAGGGGAAACATCCTCTCAGCATCTACCCCTTCTAGTCTCCACAGGATCTTATATGTTTCAATAAGATCACCTCTCATTCTTCTAAACTCCAGTGCATACAGGCCCAACTTGTCCAACCTTTCCTCATAAGATAACCCCGTCATCCCAGGAATCAGTCGAGTTAACCTTCTCTGAACCGCCTCCAATGCAATTATGTCCTTTCTTAAATAAGGAGACCAAAACTGCACAAAGTATTCTAGATGTGGTCTCACCCAATGCCCTGTACAACTGTAGCAAAACATCTTTACTTTTATATTCCATTCCCCACCAATGCAACATCTTAACATTTATATAGAACCTCCAATAGAAAAACATTCCAAGGCGCTTCCTGGAGACATAATGAAAAACCCTCTCTCACTGGATTGGTTTCTTTAGCTATAGCTATCAAGTGAGTAGATTTCATCTTCACTGCTGTGGGCAGTAATCTGGCAGAGCAGGTCATCCACCCTTTATGGAACCTGCTACTGAAATCAATGGAATGAAAAATCAGACAGGTTCTATATAGGGGAAGCGATCTGCTCTGCCAGATTACTGCCCAGACAGTAAAAATAAAAATCTACTCAAAATCTACAAAAAGTTTTGCAATTTGGGTTTGTAATTTTACTTTGCTGCCCTCCCCTTTCAATTTTAGCCACTGCAGTTAGAGACCACCATGAGATTACAGGCGAGATAAATATACATATCTCATCATTCAATGTTGCCACATAGTACAATATGCTTTAGTCTTTTCAGAGAAGTAATTGCTAGTAAGGAAAAAAAATCAGGGCAGTGTAACACTGATAAATCTCAAATATAAAAGAATACAAATACGTGGATAGTACCAAATCACTACAACACAAACAGCAAGAGACTGTTGACATAAAACTGAAAATAATTTTACAAACAGGTAGGACAGTACACAGTTACAAGTGGTTGGTGACATGCAGCAAAGAAAAATATTGCAGCCAATTCTCACTTTCTTAGTCGAAATAAGTGATCATGGAATAGTCAATGCAGACATCAATAGTACATTCAGCGTAAAAAACACAAGTTTACTTGTATTATTTGACTGACACTGTCAATTCACTACTTCTCCCTTAAATTTTCCCTAATTCTTTGCAAAATAGAGTATATAACTAAACCTTCAACATGGCCACTGTATCCTCAATACCAAATAGAAACTTCAATTAAATGCTTCAGATTCAACATTTAAAAACTAACACGGAGCAATTTTCTACCCAGCAAGTAGAAGTCAACACCAAGGGTGAGTGTTTAGGATTTGGTTTGAACAGCTCAAAAGCACAGATATTAAAAAGCTTCAAATAGAGTACAGAAATGCCCAAGTGAAATCGCTAAGTTTTTAATTGAATCTGATGTTCATTTACCACCATTTTGAAAAAAAAACTTACATTCATTGCTTTAGTTCCATCCACAAATAACATTACCATCATTTAATCTGACCTACTTGCAGAATATACTGTCAATTCATAATTGATAAATTTTTGGGCTCTTCCTTGGGCTTGGAGGAGAGGAACCAATGTATTCAAAAATGTAGTGGAGATGCCGGTGATGGACTGAGGTTGACAATTGTAAACAATTTTACAACACCAAGTTATAGTCCAACAAATTTATTTTAAATTTCACAAGCTTTCGGAGGCTTCCTCCTTCCTCAGGTGAATGTGTTTCCACAACATTCACCTGAGGAAGGAGGAAGCCTCCGAAAGCTTGTGAAATTTAAAATAAATTTGTTGGACTATAACTTGGTGTTGTAAAATTGTTTACAAAATTCAAAAATGTAGTCACAGTACTGATGATGAATGCACTCGTATATAGCAAGAGCAAGGATAAGACTCTGGTGAACTTCAAATGCCAATGCCCTATTTATGACGTACGTGGCTATTTTAGAAGAGTAGTGAGAACACATCCCAGGTGAGTTTCCCCACAGTCAAGCAATTCTCTCCAGTCACTCTGTCTCACTTTCAAACTTCAAGTTTTGAACCACATCAGTATCAGTTGGATCAGTTTGATGTTTGACGTTTATCCCAGCTACTCTTGCAAACCAAATCATCTCTGGTATGCAACCAATATTACACAAGCTGAATTTTCTTTTGATCTGAGTCACAGCAGATCCTGTCCACATAAGCCTTTTATAAAATAATGGTCTGTCCTTGAAACATTTTTTTAAAAAATTATATTCATTTTGCACTATTTGTAGGGGGGAAAAAAGTTTTGAAAATCAATTTATGCCTAAATATTTGCACAAATAAAATGACCAAAGTTTATTTTATTTCCTTTGTAGGGGAGAAACACCATACCCCAAGTGAGAGGGTAGGCCAGCAATTACTACCGCACTGTGACTAGTCACTAGGAGATACAGGAGAGGACCCCACAGTGACTCAGTCTCAAAGATTTTTTCCATCATTATTGTTGTATGTCAGCAGCTAGGCCATTAATAAAATTAGATCAAGTGCACTTACTTCAACTATTTTGAACTGACATCTAACCTTTGGCCCATAAGACACACTTGGTCAGAAGCCAAGGGACAAAATAATATAAAAGATTTCATCTATAAAGCAGGAGGACAATAACACTGCTGTCCAGTTGATTCTGGCTCTGCTGCCTTGGTCTACTGCCAACACAAAGTATCTACAAAAATCTGGAACAGGACTGCTGCCACTCGTTTAGCATATTCAACTGAACTGATTTAACAGGATTCCTTTAAAAGTCCTCTACCACAACCATTTCCAAGTGTTCCACGCAGATTTACAATATTGACAGAAATAGATTGAAAATATATTCTTGATTACAGAATAAAGCTGTTCAAAGGGTCAATTCTGAATGAATTCACCCATTTTCATACTAAAGCGATTTTTAGATCACTTCCTTAGGTCATAAATAAAAATAAGTTTTCACAACAGTGCAGAACAACCAAACTAGCTAAAAATAGTAAAACAAATTCAATATTTGAAATATTTTTATGTAGTTATTGGACATGAATTTTGATTTGAGGTTAGGATCAGATCAGCCATGATCTTATTAAATGGCGGAGCAGGCTCGAAGGGCCGATTGGCCTACTCCTGCTCCTATTTCTTATGTTCTTATGTTCTTATATTCATTTCCTTCACCCCTGGACATACATTAAACATGTTTGGTTAAAGAGATGTCAAGTGCAAAAAAAATAGTTTACACTATTATTAACTGGCAACAGCAGATTGATCAGGAACCATTATCCTCAGTCACCAAAGAAGTACTTGCTTACAAGCCATCAAAACTAGATGAAAAGGTTGATAGTATATTTCAAATAAACTTAAGGACACAGATCTAATAAGCAAAAAGGTAAACTACTGCCCAAGACAAATTACTCCCATAGCTTTTCAGTACAGTGAAAATTTGTATAACAATTAAACAAGGTTGGTGAGCTGCAGGCGCAAATAGCCACATGGGAATGTGATGTTGTGGCTAAAACGGAGACCTGGCTCAAAAAAGGGCAGGATTGGGTACTAAATATTCCTGGATACAAGGTGTTTCAGGAAAGATAAGAAAGGAAAGAAGGGGAGGGGGGTGGCAGTATTGATTAAGGAGAATATTGCAGTACTGGAGAGAGAGAGGATGTCCTGGAGGGGTCAAGGACAGAATCTATTTGGTTAGAGTTAAGAAATAAAAAAGAGGTGCCATTACACTACTGGGTGTATTCTATAGGCCACCAACTAGTGGGAAGGTTATAGAGGAGCAAATTTGCAGGGAAATTACAGAGCGATGCAAAAGCTATAGAGTAGTGATAACTAGGGACTTCAACTATCCTAATATAGACTGGGGTAACAATAATAAGAAGGGGCACAGAGGGGGAGGAATTCTTGAAATGTCTTCAGGACAACTTTCTTGACTAGTACGTTTCCGGCCCAACAAGGAAGGAGGAATTGCTGGAGCAGCGATCATAGCATCATAAGGTTTAGAGCAGCAATGGAAAGGGACACGGACCACTCTAAAGTAAAAATACTCAACTGGAGGTGTGCCAATTTCAATGGGATAAGAACAGATCTGGCCCAGGTAAATTGGAATCAAAGATTGGCAGGCAAAACTGTAATTGAACGATGGGCAGCCTTTAAGGAGGAGATGGTTCGGGTACAGTCTAGGCACATTCCCACGAGGCAGAAAGGTAGGGCAACTAAAGCCAGAGCTCCCTGGATGACAAAAAAGATAGTGAGTAAGATGAAACTGAAAAAAGGGGCATATGACAGACGTCAGGTTGATAACACAAGTAAGAACCAGGCAGAATATAGAAAGTTCAGAAGGGAAGTGAGAAAGGAAATGAGGGGTAAAGAGAGAGTATGAGAATAGACTGGCGGCCAATATAAAAGGGAATCCAAAAGTCTTCTACAGGCATTTAAATAGTAAACGGGTGGTAAGAGGAGGGGTGGGGCCGATTAGGGACCATAAAGGAAATCTACTCATGGAGGCAGAGGGCATGGCCGAGTACTAAATGAGTACTTTGCAATCCGTCTTTACCAAGGAAGAAGATGCTGCCAGAGTCTCAGTAAAGGAAGATATAGTTGAGATAGTGGATGGGCTAAAAATTGATACAGGTATTTGAAAGGCTAGCTGTACTTAAAGTAGATAAGTCACCCGATCTGGATAGGATGCATCCTAGGTTGCTGAGGAAAGTAAGGGTGGAAATTGCAGAGGTACTGGCCATAATCTTCCAAACATCCGTAGATACAGGGATGGTACCAGAGGACTGGAGAATTGCAAATGTTACATCCTTTTTTGAACAAGAGTGTAAGGATAAACCCAGCAACTTTAGGCCAGTCGGTTTAACCTCAGTGGTGGGGAAACTTTTAGAAACGATAATCAGGGAAAGAATTAACGGTCACTTGGATGAGGATGGATTGATTAGGGAAAGCCAGCACTGATCTGTTAGCGGCCAATTGTCTTTAACCTGATAGAGTTTTTTTGATGAGGTAACTGAAAGGGTAGATGAGGGCAATGCAGCTGATGTGGTGTATATGGACTTTCAAAAGGCGTTTGATAAAGTGCCTCACGGAAGGCTTAACATAAGAACATAAGAAATAGGAGCAGGAGTAGGCCAATCGGCCCCTCGAGCCTGCTCCGCCATTCAATAAGATCATGGCTGATCTGATCCTAATCTCAAATCTAAATTCATGTCCAATTTCCTGCCCGCTCCCCGTAACCCCTAATTCCCTTTACTTCTAGGAAACTGTCGATTTCTGTTTTAAATTTATTTAATGATGTAGCTTCCACAGCTTCCTGGGGCAGCAAATTCCACAGACCTACTACCCTCTGAGTGAAGAAGTTTCTCCTCATCTCAGTTTTGAAAGAGCAGCCCCTTATTCTAAGATTATGCCCCCTAGTTCTAGTTTCACCCATCCTTGGGAACATCCTTACCGCATCCACCCGATCAAGCCCCTTCACAATCTTATATGTTTCAATAAGATCGCCTCTCATTCTTCTGAACTCAAGATTGCGGCCCATGGAATAAAGGGGGCAGTAGCAACATGGATACAGAATTGGCTAAGTAACAGGAAACAGAGAGTAGTGGCCTGTTTTTCGGACTGGAGGGAGGTGTACAGTGATGTTCCCCAGGGATCAGTGCTGGGACCACTGCTTTTCTTGATATATATTTATATTTATTAATGACTTGGACTTGGGTGTACAGGGCACAATTTCAAAATGTGCAGATGACACAAAACTTGAAAGGGTAGTAAACAGCGAGGAGGATAGTGATAGACTTCAAGAGGATATAGACAGGCTAGTGACATGGGCGGACATGTGGCAGATGAAATTTATCGCAGAAAAATGCGAAGTGTTATATTTTGGCAGGAAGAATGAGAAGAGGCAATATAAACTAGAGGGCACAACTCTAAAAGGGGTACAGGAACAGAGAGATCTAGGGGTATATGTGCACAAATCGTTGAAGGTGGCAGGGGAGGTTGAGAATGCGGTTAAAAAAAGCATACGGGATCCTGGGCTTTGTAAATAGATGGTAGCCATGATGTGGAGATGCCGGTGATGGACTGGGGTTGACAATTGTAAACAATTTTACAACACCAAGTTATAGTCCAGCAATTTTATTTTAAATTCACAAGCTTTCGGAGGCTTCCTCCTTCCTCAGGCTCACCTGAGGAAGGAGGAAGCCTCCGAAAGCTTGTGAATTTAAAATAAAATTGCTGGACTATAACTTGGTGTTGTAAAATTGTTTACAATTTGTAAATAGAGGCATAGAGCACAAAAGTATGGAAGTCATGGTGAACCTTTATAAAACACTGGTTCGGCCACAACAGGGAGTATTGTGTCCAGCTCTGTGCACCGCACCTCAGGAAAGATGTGAAAGCCTTAGAGAGGGTGCAGAAGAGATTTACTAGAATAATTCCAGGGATGAGGGACTTTAGTTACGTGCATAGACTAGAGAAGCTGGGGTTGTTCTTCTTGGAACAGAGACGGTTGCGAGGAGATTTGATAGAGGTATTCAAAATCATGAAGGGTCTAGACAGAGTAGAGAGAGAGAAGCTGTTCCCATTGGCGGTGGAGTCAAGGAACAGAGGACATAGATTTAAGGTGATTGGCAAAAGAGCCAAAGGTGACATGATGAAAAACTTATTTACACAGCGAGTGGTTAGGATCTGGAATGCACTGTCCGAGGGGGTGGTGTTGGCAGATTCAATCATAGCCTTCAAAAGGGAACTGGATAAGTACGTGAAAGGAAAAAAATTGCAGGGCTACGGGGAAAGGCGGGGTAATGGGACTAGCTGGATTGCTCTTGCATAGAGCCAGCGCAGACTCGATGGGCCATATGGCCTCCTTCCGTGCTGTAACCTTTCCATGATTCTATTCAATTGTTGTTAGCATTTTATCAACTGTCACTACTGAAACGTAAACTGGTATTTGACAATACCACAACTTGTGCATTAGATTCTCCTCGCTCAACTTTCTATTCGTGCCTCCAAAAATTCTAAGATGTTCTATGGTCCATAGAATTCTCAGATTCAGCATTAGAAATTTAGATAATTTAGTAAGTTATACAGCAAAGTAACAAATGCCATTATATTCCAAGAGTTGGGTGTATGACGTGGTTTTAGTCTTATTGGGAGGATGGTCCAGGCATGTGGGAGAAGGGTGATACGGTGTGGGAGAAGCAGAGGGATGTACTGTGCTGGTGCGGACGGGGTGGTCGAGGTAAGGTAGTACATGGATCGTGGTTGCAAACTGTGAGAGCACTGGGAAGGGGAGCTGATGGGTGCGGGAGTATTAGGAGGTAGATCCTATTGATAAGAACAATAGGAAAAGGGGTTGAAGAGTGCTGTGGAGAAAAGGATTAACCACGATCACAGCTGTGACTAGGGAAATAAATTTAAGCCGACATTCCAGTGCAGTACTGAAGGAGTGTTATATTGTCAAACGTGCCGTTCTTTGGATGAGACATTAAACTGAGACCGTCTACCTGTTCTGGTGCTTCAAGTGGACATTATTGCACTATTTGAAGGAGAGCAGGAGATTCATGCTGTTTCCTGGCCAACATTCTTCCCTCAACCAATAGATGAACAGGTCAAAAAATAGATTCACAAGTCATTCATTTCTGTTGTTTGTAAGATATTACTTTACTCAAAATGGCTGCTACATTCATCTATGTAACAACAGTGATTGCACAAAGTAATTGTATGTGAAGCACTTTGGGATCTTTCTGAAAGACATAATAAGGCAATACACAAATGCATGTTCTTTTTTTAAATCTTCAGACAAGAGAGTAGAAGTGCAGATTGAAGACTTTCCAAGTCAATCACCAATGCTGTTCATAATTGAGCAAAAAGGATGCCTGCTTCTGGTATTCATTCTCCCCTATGAAAAAGTGCTAAAACAAAGTGGATCCACTAAGTAATTACATTTTTTTAAAAATGCTAATTATGCATTTTAAAATATTACAATGTAATAATTCTGCAACGGCTATGCCTTTTGTTACTGCATTTTGCTACAGAAGGCAATAATACAGATACAAAAACGCAGCTCACCAATTGTTTTCACCATGTTGTACATGGATATCTAAATCATCTCCATAGGCTGCCTACAAAAGGAAATCACAACCACAAACTGGTTCTGAAATCAACTGGAAAGTCTAAATTATTGGCTCTAGTGACAGCTCATGGATATCCTTTTATCTTACGGCCTCAAGAAAACTGCACATCAGCAAAGTAAGCCAACTAATCTGAAAAGCAGCCCCCGTACAAGCAATCAATATTTAGCAGAGATATTTTTATACTCCTGCATGAATACTGTGCCAAAAGCTTGGTCAAAAAGATGTAGGTTTTAAGGGGTGTCTTAAAAGGAGGAGAGAGAGTTAGAGAGGCGGGGAGGATTAGGAAGGGAATTCCAGAGCTTAGGGCCTAGGCAGCTGAAGGCTTGGTCGCAAATGGTGGAGCGATTAAAATCGGGGATGTGCAAGAAACAAGAATTGGAGGAGCGCAGAGATCTCAGAGGTATGTTGGGTTGGAGAAGGTTACAGAGATAGGAAAGGACGAGATCACAGAGGGATTTGAAAATAAGGGTGAGAATTTTAAAATTGAGGCGTTCTAGGTCCAGGAGCCAATGTAGGTCAGCAAGCACAGGGCTGATGGGAGAATGGAACTTGGAGCAAGTTAGGATGCGGGCAGCAAAATTTTGTATGAGCTCAACTTTATGGAGGGTGGAAGATGGGAGGCCGGCCAGGAGAACACTGGAATAGTCCAGTCTGGAGGTAAGAAAGCTATGGATGAGGGTTTCAGCAACAGATGAGCTGAGGCAGGGGTGGAGACAGGCAATGTTATGGAGGTGGAAATAGGCGGTCTTGGTGATGGAGCAAGTATGTGGTCGGAAGCTCATCTCAGGGTCAAATAAGACACCAAGGTTGCACACGGTCTGGTTCAGCCTTGGACAGTGGCCAGGGAGAGGGATGGAGCTGGTGGCTAGGGAACGGAGTTTGCAGCAGGGACCGAAGACAATGGCTTCGGTCTTCCCAATATTGAGTTGAAGGAAATCTTTGCTCATCCAGCACTGGATGTCGGAGAAGCAATGTGACAAATGAGAGACAGTGGAGGGGTTGAGGGAGATGGTGGTGAAGTAGAGCTGGATGTCATCAGCATACACGTGGAATTTGACAACGTGTTTTTGGATGATGTCGTTGAGGGGCAGTATGTAGATGAGAAATAGGAGGGGGCCAAGGATAGATCCCTGGGGGACTCCAGAGGTAACGGTGCGGGAGCGGGAAGAGAAGCCATTGCAAGTGATTCGCTGGCTATGACTGGAAAGATAAGACTGGAACCAGGCGAGCACAGTCCCACCCAGCTGGACAACGGAGGAGGGGCATTAGAGGACAATACAGTCAACCACGTCAAAGGCTGCAGAAAAGTCGAGAAGGATGAGGAGGGATCGTTTATCATTGTCACAGTCATATAGGACGTCATTTGTAACTTTGATAAGGGCCGTTTCAGTACTGTGGCAGGGGCGGAAACCTGATTGGAGGGATTCAAACATGGAGTTGAGGAAAAGATGGGCACGGATATGGGAGGAGACAACACGTTCTAGGACTTTGGAGAGGAAAGGGAGGTTGGAGATGGGGCGGTAGTTTGCAAGGACAGAGGGGTCAAGAGTGGGTTTTTTGAGGAGGGGGTGATGATGTCAGATTTGAAGAGGAGGGGGACAGTATCAGCTAACATGGGGGCCAGGAAGGGAATTTGGATGGTCAGCAGTTTAGTGGGAATAGGGTTGTGGGCTAGATCACAATAATATTGCAATGCTGTTTTAAAACTGTAACAAATGTACATTAATATTTATGTTGGTTTTAATTGAATGAGCCTCTACTGTAACTAAAAACACAGCATATTACTAAATGTTTATATCTCACCTGCTCAAATGGAGATAGAGATAAGCCTCATCTGTAGGAGGACTGGATAAATACTATTTGTTCTGCATATACTTTTAACTAATCCATGGTTTATGACATCACTTGCATAGCAATTGTCATGGCCTGGTACTGCTACTAAGAGTTGGAATCAGGATGGGGTACAATCAACGATTCATTTAAACGTTACAACTTTTGATAACTAATGAACCTAGCACAATTTAAGTGCCTTGGAATGTTTTACTATGTTAAAGATGATATATAAATACAAGTTATATTAGTTCACAGTGCAGAAGTACAGCTCATTAATAATGAAACTAGCTCTGCAAAGATAAGATTAGGTGTCAACATTGGGAGAGTGCTACCACTGAGCCAGTGAGTCAGAAGGTTGTGGGTTGTGGGTTCAAGATCCACTCCAGAGACATGAGCACATAATCCAGGCTGGCACTTCAGTGCAGTACTGAGGTAGTACAGCATTGTTGGAGGCGCCATCTTTTGGATGAAACATTAAACCAAGGCCTCATCTGGCCTTTCAGGTAGACGCCAGAGATATCGTGGCACTATTCGAAGAGCAGGGTAATTCTCTGTATCCTGGTCAATATTTGTGTCTCAACAAATATCAATAAAACAGATCATCTGGTCATTTATTTCATTGCTGTTTGTGCTCTTGCTATGCGCATAACTACACTTCAAAAGCACATCATTGGCAGTGAAGCAATTTGAGACATCCAGGGGTCGTGAAAGGCAAATTCTTTCTTTCTTTCTTTTTCTATAAACAGGCAATAAAAATAGAATATTGGATACATAATTTTCCAGAACTATACCATCTTTCATTATAAGCGCTCTTACACCATCTCATCCAATCATGAGACAGAGAAATCACTGATTTTCCAAAGGCGGCGATGGTGAACAGTTATAGATAATGGCAGACTCCAAATTATTCCAGCAGCAAAACCACTTGAAAGTGCACAATGAATCTAACCATTAACAGAATACTCCAGGATAAGACCCTCAAATGTTGATGACTAATAGGCTTGGATTTTTTTCAAAAACAGTTGTAAAATACTGCTCTTATCAATGATGCCAACAGTCTTTCATGCAATTTATTCCAGGGAATTATTTTACAGGGCTACAAAGCTGCATCAGTAAGATGAATGCTGCATGAATCATTTTGAGTAACAGTAGCACAATACAATACATGAAAAATTCTAGGACAGCACATTTTGCTTCTGATTTCTGTCTGGAGCTGAGGCATGGTAAAGTGAGGGAAGGAGAAGTTTAAAAAAGAATGACAGGTCCACTTCATACTACTTGGTTTAAGGACATCAGGCAGTGAGGAACCTAAATGGCAGAAATTATACACCAAAGCTAACAATTTTACATAAGAAATACAACTAGCCATATTGGTGATGAAATATTGTACGCACGTGTTTTACGATACACACAATTGGTTATCTTCCACATATCATGGGTTTTGCAGTGATCACATCTACATGATTCCGGAGGAGTACAGCTATATGCACCTCATTAAGAAGAGGTGCATACATTCACAAAGGAGTAAAGTCAAGTTCTTCCTCAATAACTGACAACTCATATGGGTTTGTATCTGAGGATATGCTTGGCCCAATTATATAAAGTAAAGCCATTAACCATAGTAACAAGCAGCACTCAAGGAGGATGTGTTATTGCTGTCAAGCCTGCAAAGATCAAAGACACTTAAAAAGAGTATTTGTATACCAAGTGCATCCCTTCAAAATGCTTTCCCTTATTCATCAAAAGGGTTTTATTACCATAATGGACTGCAGTCCAGAGAGGCTGTCTGGATTGGGTTTTTATGGAAAGGTGAATTACTCATGATAGAAAGTGCTCATTCAAATTAAATTCACTTCCTGATGGTATGAATATTCAGAGAGTTTTCCCCCACATTGGAGATTTTGAAAGGACTACTTCTTTAAAAGACACTTTTTTGTTTGGCGCTTCTATAATTTGTATCACAGGAAAGCGATGTCCGTGCCTTGGTCCTCGCTTTTACATTGCTAAAGTCAGCTCTTTTATTCGAGCTGCAGAATAATCGACCTACAACACGCGATCTCCAAGAGTTCGAATATAAAAGCACCTTAAGAACGAACACCAGCATCTCAAAGAGTTTCCCATTCCAGCATCATAAATTGCATTCTACACTTCTTCAATTGTCCTCTCAGCAGGAGATAGCTGCTATTCTGAAAATAAAAATACGTACATCCCCTCAGCCTATTTATGCAAACACCGCAAAAACTGTGGTTCTTTAAGTTTTAGAAAAATTGTATTTCATTTCAAATTAGAAAAAAAAAACTTACCATTTGCTATTGTGTGTTCTCTTATGGGATGCATAATACCATTTTCAACCAAGGAGTGCTTGATACTTTATCAAAGCATATTAAGTGTACAGATATAGATATGGTAAACCCACATTATTACTTTAGAGTAAGCCAAGAAAGTAGAACCAGAGGATATAAATGGAATTAGCATGATAAATGTTAGAAATAATCTACCAAGCAAGATAATGGAGGCCAATACACTGGAGCCATTCAAAATAGAAATAAATGTCTCAGTGTACACGATAACTTGCCAGAAGGATAAGCGTTGAAGGGGCAAATGGCTTTCCTCTTGTTGCTCACATTATTTTTAAAAATAGTTATATTTATTGGTAACCCTTTCAAGATCACAGTACAGTGGGGAGAGGCGTTGGAAAACACCGATGAAGAGAACCTATTGTATAAATCCATCACCGGCATCTCCACATCATTTATTTCCTCCACATGCCATGCAACATTTATCCAAAATACAGGAGGAGGGAATGAGCACCCAAAGCTTTGCCCCTCTGCAAGACATCCAAGGGTACTAACACAGTAAATTTGTAGCTCGTTTCAGACTAGCATAAAGTAGAACAGGAACATATTTTGTTTAGGTTATGAACAACAATATGCACTAATGTAGTCCCTTTAATGTAGCAAAAGTCCCATGGCACTTCACAGACAATCAGAACACTGGATACTGAGCTAAAAAAGGAGATATTAGGAGGGATGAATAAAAGTTTGGTTAAAGAGGTGGGTTTTAAGGAGAATCTTAAAGCAGAGAGGCAGGTAGAAAGATGGAGGGATTCAGGGAGTGAATTCCAGAACATGGGGCCTAGGCAGCTGGAGGTACAGAGACCAATACTGGGGAGAACATAGCCAGATACACAAGAGATCTAGAGTCAGAGGTATGGAGAGTTTGTAGGAGGAGAGTGCAGTGATAACTAGGTTTGTAGCCATGAATATACTTAAATACAGGATTAAAAATGTAATTATGAGCTCTTCACGGACTGGGGACCAACATAGGTCAGCGAGAACAGGAGTGATGGACAAGTGGAACTTGAGTCGGGATAGGTTGCGGCAACAGAGTCTTGGATGAACTGAACTTTATGGAGGATGGGAGACATGCCAGGAGAGTTTTGGAATAGTTGCGTTTGGAGGTGACCACGGCATGGATGAGGGTTTCAGCAGCAGATGGATTGAGTACGGTTGGAGGCAGGTAATGTTACATAGGTGAAAGTAGCCAACCTTTGTGATGGACAGCATGTAGGGTTAGAAGCTCAGCTCAGGTCGAATAAGATGCCAAGGATGCGAACTGTTTGATTCAGCCTGATGCAGTGGCCGAGGAGAATAGAATCAAAGGCAATGGTTGGGAGTGTGTGGCAGGGGCTGATGTCGTTGGCTTTGGTCTTCCCAATCCTTAACTGTAGGTAATTGTGGCTCATCCAAGACTGAATGATAGGCAAGCAGTCTGACAACACAGGCACAGTGGAGGATTAAGAGGGGTGCTGGAGAGGTAGAGGTAGCAAATCAGCGCAAATGTGGAAGCTGACCTCATGTCTGCAGATGACATAGCCAGGGAGTAGAACGTAGATGAGGAAGAGGAGGGAGCCAAGGATAGATCATTGGGGGACTCCACAGGTAATGATGCGGGGGCAGGAAGAGAGGCAGTTAACAAATAGTCTCAAACTTAGTGACAAAGTCGTCCATGAGCTTCTTGCACTTGAAGTTGAGACGAAGGGAACAGGGGAGAGGGATTTAAGGAAGCAGTTGGTAATGAAGAGAAGCCAGGGGTTAGCTTTGTTCTCCAGAATGATCCTGGTGTAGTGGGCAGTTTTGGCAGAGGACAGTGAGGCCTAATAGCCCTTGATGTGGTCCAACCAGATCTGTTGATCAAGCCAATTGTGCGCCAAGTGCATGCAAATCTGTGCTGCTTAGATGTAAGGCAATGAAGATGGGGGTCTAGCCAGGGGGAGCAACTGGATGAGACTGAATAAAGGGTTTGCTGGGGACAAGAGTATCAACGGTGCAGGTGAGGGAATGCATGAAGAAATTGACGGCTGCAAAACTGACAAATGGCGGGCCAAAGGCTAGGAAGTTGGGAGTTTAAAAGTGCAGTTGTAAATGACTTGTTCTTCCAGGGGCAGACACAGAAGGAAGTGGGGTTGGAGGGGGTGTGGGGGGTGGGGGGGGTGTGGGGGGTGGGGGGTGTGTGGGGGGTGGGGGGGGTGCATGGTGAGGGACACAAGGAAGTGGTTGGAGAGTTAAATTATGAAGGCAGGTTGCATAAACTTGGCTTGTAATCCCTTGAGTATAGAAGATTGAGGGGTGATCTGAACAGGATGTTTAAAATGTTAAAAGGACTAGATAGGGTAGATGCAAAGATAAACTATTTCCTCTGGTGGGGGAAATCAAGAACAAAGGGATATAATCTTCAAAATTACAGCAAGGCCATTTAGGAGTGAAATCAGGAAGCACTTTTTCACACAAAGCAGTAGAAATCTGGAATTTGCTTCCCCAAAAGGCTGTGGATGCCACGACAAAGGGAACTTTCAATACTGAGATCAATAGATTTTTGTTAGGTAAGGGTATCAAGGATGTGGAACTACGGCAGGTAAATGGAGCTGAGGTACAGATCAGCCATGATGTAATTGAATGGCGAAGCAGGTTCGAGGGGCTGAATGGCCTACTTCTATCCCACGATTTTTACATAGAACATAAATATTAATGTATTTCACATTTTAAAAACAGACATACAAGCTAATGCAACAGATAACAATTTCAAAGGTATTTGATGTGATGCTGTTGTGTGTATCAACAGACAAGTGTTTCAAACAGGATCCATCTAAACAGCAACAATTAGTATCTAAATGTTTCCTTTTTCTGGCCAGCCATGCAAAAGCTTCTATAAGGGAAACCAAGTTACCGTGGCTTAAAGACTTAGAAAATTAAAGTCGACAACTGTGATGGAGGCATATTTGTGTAGTGAGGAATTAGCAGTGACATGCTATATCACAGAATGGTTAAGACATACAGTTACATGCATAATGCCCCACAGACAAGTTTGTGATCCAGACAGACATATAGACAGACACACCATGGTGCAAAGGGTACCTCTGGCTCCCCACAATACTCAAAATGGATCTGACAAATGCTGGTCATGTTGCTGCAGAAATTTATGTCAAGGGATGTCATGCTGACATAACATAGCTTGCTAGAGAATCTACACCAGTGAAGATGGAATTAAGTGAAGGCATTATTTTCTCTTCAAACTTCTCCCCTTTTGCACCCCCCCCCCCACCCCAATTCTCATTAAGGCACTGGTTCTTGCTGGAGTACAGTGCCACAGACACCAGCAGCTTGCCGAAGGGGCCATTCTTCATGGGTTAGTCTAGATGCAGAAAGACTCTGAAGGGCACCACAGCTGAGCTCAATCATGTTTTTACTCAACACCCAATACACATGCATTATACAGCAGTGGTCCAGCTTAAGACACAGTTTTTAATTAAAATTCAAACTGGGTAGAATTTGCCTAACCAAGGAGAGTCATATCACACCAGCTTGAGTACAAATAGCACTCCGCTAGGCTGATAATGATCAAGCAGCATTTGTAGAAAAAAAAATGACATGTTGGACTTCATGACACTTGTGAATATACTCAGTGGCTGATTTTTAATTATTGTTATTGCAACTAGGTGTTCAAAAACACAATAGTCCTATCTTCTTGGTTGGTGAGGCTACTACTCACTGGAAGAACATACTGAGCCACTGAGTGAACTTATTTCACAGTTCGATAGGCATCCTGGTAATTTTATCTGAACTTCTGAATTTTCTGCAATTTAATTGAACTTTGATTCTGTTAAACATCAAGTATGGCATATCCAATTCAACTAAACCTCATCTGTAATTGTGTTCCAATGTTTAATATCTGGATTTAAAAATCAGCAAATGTGTTTTGCAGTATGAATAAAAGGGATATATAACTTTCAAAGTGGAGTAGTTAGATAGCAAATCAACTTCACATGCTCTGTATAATAAATCCCATTTCACAATCCAGACCATCTAATCTTAAATAATTATATGTTTGTGACAGGTGATTTTAGGGAAAAATTCCATCAGGACAATGTGGCCAGAGATTAAAAATATGTGCAATACATGACATGGGCAAGGCTCCAAGAGATCGAAAAACCTTAGTTTAAAACAGTTTCTGAACAGTCATTGATCACCTATCAAATTTAATAAAAAATGTAATGTATCAAATGAACTGCAAGGTGTTTTGTTTTAAATATATATTTTACAAACACCAATTGTTTACAAACAACATGCCACCACAGGTAATTAATTATACCACACAATTCAATATCCTTTACTAGACATAACCACTTTTTAATGTAAGACTGGCAGCAATATTTATTTGTTAATATTACCCAGCTTTCTAGTGCTGTTTTACTCTCAACTTTTATGGTCATTATTGGCTAACATACAATGTTATATTACACAATTGAAATGTTCTGCTGATTGAGTTAAAATTCAAGTTTCAGCAAGGACTGTATGGTCCTTAGGAACGCAAATATCACTCACACTACAGCAGATGTTACGTGCTAAAAGGTGAAGCTAATTTTGTTAAAATGTTGAGCATTGTCAATGACAGCAGGATTATGAGACTATCTAAAACCATCACAGGGAGATGGTATTTTCTGACTAATGGAGGCTTTCAATTTGTAGTGAGTGTGAGCTCATGCTTTTATGTCTGGAAGCATCATTCTAGTCTCAGTGGATATGCCGGATAATTGAATTTAATACCCCTGCCTCAAAAGGTTAACCACATACACTTCTGAGAATTGGTCCCGTTTCAGATAGGTTTAAATCCTGTATATTGAAGGCATGGATCTTAATCAGGCAACATTTCTACTCCGTTAAACTTTACTGGAAGGGGAAAAAGAGGAAATAAAGTTACAAAAGGGGTTAAATTTCATTTTTATTTTAAACCATAAACAGTTTTACATTCAAAGCTTCATAATCACAATTTATTCCACAAGATCTATGACCATTTTGAAAAGTTTCTTGCCACTATTTTGTTAAACAGTCTTAGAGCAGTATGGTGTGACATTTACATTGTATCGCACTTGTATTTTTAGTTTGTATCTTATGAAGTGTAACAAAACATACATCATTTCCAGTAATGTATGATTTGTGTAGTCATTGGCTACATGGTTTCTGCATTCTGCTAATTATCCAGGATGCAACACCATTTTGCTAATAAACCACATTCACTTTTTAAAACAGGTTTCAAAGAGAAACAAATACCATCAACACGACTTGTTCCTAACTGATTACCAGTAACAGTAGGTTAACTTCTTTGCGCTATATTTTTCTCACATTAACTTGCTTGGTGATCTGTAGAAACACTATGAAAGGCAAAGGTCATATTGTGCCAGACAAGATGTTCTACAGCAGTTTAATATTGAGCCCATTCTGTTGCTGCTATAAATAAGTAAAGACATGATCTCAGCCAGAAGAACCTCAGGGACCAGCCTTGTGTCTTGAATTACCACAATACAGATAGCAGAAATATCACAGAGGGCTTAACAAAAAACAAATCTATCAATGATCTCTGGGAAATTGCAGTGTGTATGAACAACATTGAATAAGTCGGTTATAAGCTTCTACCTCAGGCTTGATATAAGCACTGTGGGAGAACCTTCACGAGGACTCCAGCGGTTCAAGATGACAGCTCACCACCACCTTCTCAAAGGCAATTAGAGAAGGGCTATAAATGCTGCCTTGCCAGCGACGCCCACATCCCATGAACAAATTTTTAAAAGTCGGTTGTAAGCTTCTACCTCAAGCTTGATTAAAAAGTGGGCACTCCATTTATATAACACATGACTGTTATTATAAGAACATAAGAAATAGGAGCAGGAGTAGGCCAATCGGCCCCTCGAGCCTGCTCCGCCATTCAATAAGATCATGGCTGATCTGATCCTAACCTCAAATCTAAATCCATGTCCAATTTCCTGCCCGCTCCCCGTAACCCCTAATTCCCTTTACTTCTAGAAATGAATCATATTTCTTCATATGATTCATTTCGTCTCAGGTCTTCACCCCTCCTTCTTCTCCAAAAGAAAACTTAGCACAGAGAGTTACCATAATGCCATGTGAAGTGCCCGTAATTTTTTCAGCTTGGCCTGACTAGTGTTTCTCAAGTGTACACAGGTAAATTGTTGGGATACTACCACATGAAGTTGCACACATTCAGACTAGACCCCTAGTCTAGTTTGCCAGATCAAACAAATAACACTGGGGCAAGTATATTATCAGGGAATTGGATCTGCATAGGAAGAAAGTTGTTAGGAGACAGTTCAAGCCTGGTATTCATTCACTGAGGCCTGGGATCAATTTGCTGACATCATGGTGAAATTGCTGTGGTTGGAATGATTCTGATAATTTGAGTACTGGAGTAAACAGATTGTAACCTTTCTGATGCAGCATCTACTCACACTACATCATACAAGAAATCAATCGAACCATTAAAAATACAAATACAATATTCGGAGATAGCCAATTGACAATCACTGCATTCCTCTAAATTTTGTCAATAAAACAAGCGCTCCATCTCAAATTTGTAGGCCTCAAATACTTGTCTACATATAGTGCAAATCCAATATGTTCTTGATAGCTTGTAACATTACCCAATTACCATACATATTTGCATATAATAGACATTCTATGGCGGGGGGGGGGGGGGGGGGGAGGAGGGAGGTGGGTGTATGGAAGAAGCAGGAAGAGTCATCTTATATGATCATATCTTCCCTCCAAGTAAAGTAATTTCACCAAACATGGTGGACACAGTAGAAGCACCATATCAGTGCAACCCCAACAGTTACTACTCTGCTGCTCCATGGCTATATTTAATGTCAACTTATTTTTTTTGTTCTCGGGGTGTGGGCGACACTGGCAGAGCAGCATTTACTGTCCATCCTTAATTGCCCTGAAATGGTGGTATGGACCTTCTCCTTGAATCACTGCAGTCCTTGTGGTGAAAAGTCTTAGATATGGAATGATACAGACCTAGCAACAATAAAGGAACAGTGGTACATCTCCAAGTCAGGATGTTGTGTGGTTTGGGGCAGTTGAATGTGATGCTATTCCCAAGATCTTACTGTTCTTGTCCTTCTAGATCGTACAAGTTGCAGTGCAGGTAGATGCTGTCAAAGCAAGCTTGATGAGTTGCTGCAGAGCAACCTGCAGACCTTATGTACTCCAGCCATAGTGTGCCAGTGGTAGAGGGGGTGGATATTGAGTCTAGTGGCAGGGGCACTGATCAAACGGACTACTCTGACCTGGATGGCGTCGAGCTTCTTAATCTTGTGCATCAATCAAGGTGAGCGGTGAGTCACTTGCTCCTTTCCTGCCTATCTTTGATTATTTTATTTTTTGCTTTGTAATTCACATTGGTTGAATTTGTACTGCTGCTGCAAATGAGAAAATGCTTATTATTCATGAACATGCATGCTTTTTTTTTAATCATGTGTATTGTGATTATATTCAGTACAGCCAATTCCAATTCCATTTGGATAATAGCACTGTGGTGCTTTATGTTGGTGCTCCAAAATGCCATGTAAGGAGTATTGGGCCATCAGTTTGTGCCTGTGCCTGCTCGAGAACAGCATTGGCAGAAGCTTGAGACGAAGTGGTATGCACACCCAGAAGGAGCGAGCAAAGAGGCAGGAGGGCGAAGAGGAGAGGTGTGGAAAAATCGATTTTTAGTTCATGTTGTAAGTTTTTGACTGCAAATCAGTCACCTGCTTGGGTCAATAAATCTGTCAAAGTCTGGATTTTAACATAAGTCATTTAAAATAGGTGATCTGTTTTCAGAAAATTATTTTTTTAAATATTTGAACATGTAATTATCCCCATCACTGCTATCATTTAAAAGCATTGGAAATTGAATAACTGAACAACTAGAATGTGTATGGTCAGCTTGCATGCCGAAGGTTAGCCAAGCAGATTAGGAAATATACTACTGCAAAAGCCATCAAGAAACAAAGTTATTTCACCATTCTTAGTCTTCTCAAAAACAATTTGCATTTATATAATGCCTTTCACATAGAAAAACATCCCAAAGCACACCACAGAAAAGATTAGAAGGGGCAACCAAAAGCTTGGCCAAAGAGTTGGGGGTAACTTTCAACTTCGGTGGGGCAGAAAACTGGCAGGATCTGATCATCCACCCGTAATACACCCCACCCAATTTTCATTTCCACTGAAGTCAAAGGAAAGGGCAATCTGGCGGGGTGTATAACAGTAGGCTGATCTGATACCACTGCTTTTCCATCCTGCCAAAGTCGAAAATTACTGTGTTTTAAGGAGGGTCTGGAAGTGCGAGAGCTGGAAAGGTGCACAGGTTTTAGGATGCAATTCCAAAGTGTAGGATCTAAGCAGCTGAAAACACACTGATAATGGTGGAGCAAAGGGAGGGGGATTGCAAAGAGGCCGGAGTTGGAGGAACACAGAGTTCAAGGGGGAAGGGGGTTGTCGGGCTGGAGGGGGGTTACAGAGATAGGATGGGGCAAGGCCTTGGAGGGGTTTAAACACGAGAATGTGAATTTTAAATTCGAGACTGAAAATAGGAAAATTCCTATTCCTTCAATCAATAGTTTGTACTTGTACTCCAGATGATGCGGTTAATACTATCATCCTGCTTGACGAATGAAGGAGGAGTGTGGTGAAAAGACTTTATAGGAATGACAGCTACTCTGTGCTATAACTAATCTATTTCTATGTCGATATCCTCAAACTGCTTTTGATCTATATTTACAGCAGAAAAAAATCTGAGTGAATAATATTTGGATTATGTTGTTCATCTGAAACATGCATTAGTCTGAGCTAGAAAGTGAGGCAACATAATTTTGCTGTTATACTGATAAATGAATTTCCATAGTTTTGGACTTTAAATATTGAACATCAGTATAGACTACTAACTTAGAAACTGAGATATTGGTAGAAGCCAGTCAGCCTTGAAATGTTGCTTTAATTATGGTCTTACCAACATTTTCATTGAAAAATAAGCATCTGCATAATATTTCAAAACATTGTTAGTACTAGGGAATGATTGCTCCTCTCGCATCCTCTCCTTGCTAGAAGCAATTGATTCATATTGGGGTACAGTTCCACAGGTGCCAGCGGCCCTGCTACCTTGTCCAAGTGACCATTCTGCATGTGCATGCCGAGACAGGGAGTAAATAATGACAGGTTCTTGTACTGGGCTCATGGAGACAGCCTTTTGCAAAAGCATAATCTTGCACACACCAGGTTTACTGTGAACATTATTTAAATCTGTACACACACACACTTTGGGTAACTAACTTAAGTTATTTACATCATGTAAAATGTTTTGTTCATTAGTGCATCACATCACAGTCAAGGCTTGTTTAATAACAACAACAGAATCTGTAAATATTATTCAAGCCCAGGAAATTAAATCCATTGCTGTTAATCTCAATTCCATTTAATCTGCAGTGTCAAAGTTCAAAAACAGTACCATGCAAATTCAAATCAACAATGGCATTATAAATCAAAGCAAAAGCAAAGTCTTGGTAATGGAGATGATGTGCTGAACCATTTCTAATTTTATTTCGAAGAAACAATGGCTCCATTTTCTGGATAGCACAGCACAAATGTAAATATAATATGCATAAAGTCAAACATTATCTTGGTATACAAATCATTAGAAATTCCCCATGGATAATAATTAGAAGTTAAGTTGCTATATCTTTCAAGAGTATTAAATTGTTAGATTGCATGTGAACGTATAATTCTGTGCATCTCCTGGCCTGATTAGTTTTTTTTGCATACAGTGACATAGCAACAGAATGCACTGAAAAACTATAACATGGACAAAACTGTCATTACTTTGATTGTGGTGGTTACTGGGATCACTGAGAAATTGTAATGGAGTACCATGGGCAAGCTATAAGCACATAGTCTAATACATGGAGCACCCTGGATTCTGATGATGTCCACTGCCACAGAATACATTACAAATAAGTGACGGATAAATGGCATTTAAAGACATTAATCTCTTTTGGGGATTCACGATGGTCATAAACCACTCATGATCCACATTCTGTTTCTAACATCATCTGAACTACAAAGACTACTGCTTTTAAGCACTCAGATATCAAGGTTCTCCATTTTAAGCGATGCTGTATAAATAGATCCACGATTTAAAGATCAATTTATCCACGTTACATGGGGCACTGCCTCGTTCTTTTAAAAAAAAACAGCATGACATCAATTTGGCAGACCCAATATCATTTCTAGTTTATGTGAATGGCACTGTACATTGTGTTGTGCGATGGTAATTAAATCTTGTCACACACAATAGGTTTACTATCAGAAAACAGGGTCACACTGGTCAAAGGAAGGGATTCACAACTAGATGATACCTAAATAACTTTGCCTTGCAAAAATAAATTATCTTTTCTGAATTCAATTTTGTTTTGTTTGGGGGAGAAGCACGAGGAAGAAGAGTTTGACTCAAAATTAATTTTTCAAAATACAAAGTTACTAATGATGGTGTAGATATGATTGCTCGTTTCAATTATTGGTATGACGAAATTTTACTATAAATTGGGCTATGATTGCTCAAACAGGAGAAAGCTATAAATCTCACTCCAATTAAAAAGAATTTCATCATATCAGAGTGTGCGCTTTAGGTGGAAATTACACCCTCAACCTTGGGTGGAAAATGAACACCTATCTTTATTACTGCATTTCTGGGCCATTCACCGTATTAACTGTCTAAAGCAGCAACAGTGTACACAGATAAAATATTACCCACATCATGCTTCAAAATATACATTACAAGAATCTACTGTTGTCTTGTGAAACATACATTTACAATGACAATAAATATTTTCTAGGAATAATCTATATCAATCATAAAATAAAAATGTCATGCTGTTTATATTTGGTATTCAAAGAAGTCTCTTTACCATGAGCCACATTTACTACAGCATATTCAATGAACAGAATTCTCATTTTTAATATACGAGAAAAGGGGAAAAGAAATGTTTCCCTACATCTTTACAGTATTCTTACACAGAATCATCCCGTAGGTACGAGCATTCTTTGTTACCAGAAATTGAAATAAAGGCTATTCTTACAAAATATTCTGATATGCATGAACTAGATATTATGTTTTGAATATACTTGTCGGTTTTTAAAATTTGTTCACAATACGCTTTCTCTACTCTGAACAAAGCAGCTGATCAGAATAAGAAAACAAACTGCTCAGTGTAACAAAGTCTGGCTATGTGCCATGTTTTGTTACTGATATCAAGGGCAATATGATATTGCAAGTACTATGGCAATTACTGAAATTTCACTCAGTAAATGTGCAACTCAATGCTAGGTTTATATTTCTATCCCAATAAACTAAATTTAAAAAACATTAGTATGTACAATATTAAAAAAAATCTTTGCTATAAGACCACTGTTGTACTATATTTAGTGGACTCAGACCAGTATCTATATAGTACAATGTGCAGCCATCTGGCCTGAATTACACTGCTGGTTGCTTGGTGCATTAACCGTAGCAACAAATCATTATTATGCATACTGCTTGTGTACACGGAGCTCCTCTCATAATTTTTTTAATGTTTTGAGCTTGCAGCAGGAGCATCCACTTTTACCCACATTTAAAAAGATCCTATATCAAGTACCCAAGAGGTTTAGTCTAGAATTTTTAACATGTGCTTTCACACCAGCCTGGAATACATTTGAAATGTTGTTAATTTCAAATCATTCAACTAAAAAGCATGGCATAGCTTCAATATCAGACAGCATAGCAGTGCACAGGACTTCTAAGCATGTTTACTGTGATGAAGTGCCACCAATTGCAGTTGCACAGATCTCAGCCCATTCCCAATTGAAGCCTAACATTGCAAGATTACCTATTAGAAGCAGCCCCGCATCTCCTGACTTCGGTGTGCTCAGAAGTCCGATCAGGATTCCCATTATACCGACTCACGTTCACGTGCATCTGAAACCATATCACATCTGTGCAAGAGTAGTGGTATGACAACTTTGTAATAAACATAATTTTAGAGGAGTATTTTTTAAACTCCAGCTTCTGGGAAACTTGGTGTGCTGGAAAAACTAGGATGCTGTAGCACAGGCACGGACAATCTTAACAGCCAGAAAAAGTAGTTACATTTGACAAAGAATGCCATAATGAATGGGCTGAGATCTGTGCAACTGCAATTGGTGGCACTTCATCACGGTAAACATGCTTAGAAATGCTGTGCACTGCTATGCTGCCTGATATTTAAGCTATGCCACACTTTTTAGTTGAATGATTTGAGATTGACAACACTTCAAATGTTTTTCTAAATTGAAGTTTTTAGCTCTCAAAAACTGAACTACTTCAGAGAAGGAAAATCTTTTTTTCCTCCAAAGTTTTGGAACTGTTTTTTCTAGAAAAAAAGCGATAAACCCACTTTAAATGTTAATTAACCTTCCAGCATGAAAACTCTAGTATGATCTCCCTGCCTGCCGATCCTAGTGCCAACTAAGGGAGCATCTAGGAGCAGTTCCATTAAAAAAAATTGTGGTGGGGGTAGGCACAACTTCAAACAGATCTGAACACTGGGAAACCACAAGCTGGGAATTCAGTTTTTTTCCAATCCTTGACCACAGCTCCTTCAGCTGGAAAGTCAGCAAGTAACACATTCCTGTATTACTGGGTCACATCCCATGCCCATTGCTTTGCCAGTTGTTACAGACAAGTAATATTAGATCAGTTTTTGCCTTTACGGTAGATGCATTCAATAGTTTGGCAGGTAATAGAAGAAATGCATCATAAAACTGGCTGCAGGTTCCACAATGTGTGTTAATTAGGAGACACTAGGGGAAGATTTCTTGACATAGTCAATAACTACCCTCAGAATGATGGTGGTAGGAGATGTGGCAATGGTAGTGCCATTGAAGATTCAGGGTCGAGGGTGGATAGGCCTTTTCTCGGCAGAGAAAGAAATCTTGGCTGCAAATTGCACCTTCACGTACCAAGTAGTAGCAGCTAAGTACTAAACTCATGGCACTGTATTCGCTACAAATGCATCCTAATATGCAAACTCTTATGAATAAATTGCTTTAAAGCTCAATCTAAAATTCACATACAGGTTCAAGCTATGCATGAATCAAACTTTTCTTAAAATTTTAATCCCACTGAGCAGGTGAGATTTTCCATGCAGTCAAAAATGTATTGATTCCACTTAGGTGTTCACAACCATATTTGAAGTTTCACCAACAATTGGAAGAGTAGAACACAGCACCTACCTCCCCTTCTGTCATTCAAGCACTTTCAACAGGAGTCACTTAATACGTTGTTCCTCCTAGCTGGAAAAATCTGCTGGACCCAAGTGATGTATTGCATGCTGCCAAACAGCACTAGGTCCAGCAGTTGTTTAGATTGATGTTACTGCTAACTACTGTACAAATTTATAAAGTTTTGATTAAAACTGACAAAACAGAGTTGGAGGCACTCTGAACCTCTGCCATCTTGAGTCACACTAATTCAGATACTGCATCCTCCCCCATCTATTTCCTTCAGCATGTAGTATGGATGATGACAAACACAAAAGATGCACTCCTGAGTCACTCACTAGATGTAATGCACAAGAAAATCTGATCATTATGGAACCAATGGAAGTGTGTGTGTTTATTCAGTTTACATTTTTTTGGGAAAACCATGTCAAGGCTAAATAAGTGTTTATTTTTTTTTAAATGCAAACTCCTTCTTCTTAACCACATATCTCCCTGTAAATGACCTCCCTTTTTGTTTTGTTCAGTAGCCACTGGGAGAAACACTAGGACAGGTTCAAAAAGGTTTAATCATAAATGAATTGTGTTCCTACTTTCATCAGTGTTAACTCCAATAGAAAGGGACATAATTTTTCACACCCACAAAACTAAATAGCAACAAAAATGTATTATTCAAACTCTACAATGTTCAAAGCTGTTCCTGCATATTTGAAATATATCCAATAGGCAAACAAAAATTGGACTTGTATCATTATCTCAGAAAATAAGCACTCTTCTGTACTCTTCATAAAGGCCACTGACAATAAGCAAAGAAGTTCAGTGGTTCCTGAGATTCTTTTACCATAAAAGAATTGTCACAGATTGTAGCACAGGAATTGTAACGTAATGAAATAATCTATAGTGCTTTGCTGTGAAACCCTTGTGAGAATGCAAGTAAACTGTTCTCGACAGTAAGGCCCAGACAAGGCATCATTTTAACAGTCATAAAGGAAATGACTCAACTCATGCACACATTAAAGAACAGGGATATTTATTAGCAATTCTTTTCCCATAACGACATGTCCTAAATCCCTCTGATTTGTAAATGACAGCTGTTGTACGTTTTGTCAGTCTACTCGCCCATTACACTATTATATTTAGGCGTTTGTAATTGAGCATTTCCTAATCAACACCACATGCTCTGAAGAATCATCATGGGCGTGACACTACTAGTAATCACTGAACAAAAGAACATTCATTTTACTTGGGAAAAAATCCAATAAATGCACCTTACATACAATATTCTTGATATATTTCACATTTATGTAAAGTCATAACATAAATACAGCTTTTTCAAATGCAGATTTATTAAGAGTGCTGTTGTGAAAATTGGTATATATATCTCTAGGACTAAAATCTGAAACAGGATTGTTCCGATACATTTACACAATACAAACGTTATTGGCTGCAGAGGGATATCAATCTTAAAGTAACATTACAAGGCAATAGACAGAAGAGTAAGTTGGTCTTGACGTCAATTGAGGTGATATGGTTTTCTATTATTCTATGACATGCAATCAATAAGTATCCAGAATGTGAATTTACTTCAATAAATTTCAAGGATAATGGGGAAGGAAAATAGCAATACCCATATTAGGTGTTCTGATTTTCAGCTGATTTGACGGACAGAAGGGCTTTTACCTGCTCCAACCATTTGTTCTTATGAAAATCTCACTCTTGAAAAAGGCAACATGCCCCAGTCTGACAAGTTACCTCTTGAAGTTTTTTGATCCTGGTTTTGTGGGTAAAGTGTATGTTCTTTCATTCAGCAGTCACTAGTAAAGTCACACCCATGATGACTCTGTAGAGCATGTGGTGTTTATTAGGAAATGCTCAAGTACAAACGTGTAAATATGATCGTGTCCAGAACATGTCTTTGTGATCTGGATATTAGACAGAGCTCTATTAAAACAACATATTCAGCAACAGCAATAGATCACCTCATTTGAACAAGTTAAGCCATTAAACATACACAAGAAAGTGCATCTCAGATAAAAGTTAATACATTTTGAAGAATAATTGTAACAACTTGGGTTTAAAGAGTCATTAATCCTTTGGTTGATCTGCACACTCGAATTTTACATGGTCTGCATTTAGCACAGGCTTTCAGTATATCTGAATGAGTGCCCATTCCTCAAGCAATTGTCCAGAAGCATTGCAATTGATTGATCTTACCACGTGCTGTCACTTTGGTTTATTAACATTACAAGAAGGTGTTACAAGCAATAAATAATTTGCTTTATGTTAAAAGGTGTGAAACATTTGTCTATATGGGACAACGATGAAGTGGGAATCTGTGCCCTTAAACAGAATATGGTCCAAACCAGTGTACAATTAATCAAAATATTTAACACTGAGCAAAGATGACAAAAGAATCTGGATTCTGAAAAAAGCAGATCTATAAAATGCAACATGTACAAATACTGTGAATCAGAGAATCAAACAGCAGAGATGGAGGCCCTTCAACCCATCATGCCTGTGCCAGCTCTCTGAAAAAGCAATTCAATTAGTCTCAATCCCATGATCTTTCCCCATAGCCCTGCAAATTTTAAACTTAAGTAGAGATCCAATTCCCTTTTGAAAGCTACTATTGAATCTGCTTCCACCACCCTTTTTAGACAGTGCATTCCAGATCATAACAACTCATTGCATAATAATTTCTCCTCATCTCCCCCCCAGGCTTTTTTGTCAATTACTTTAAATCTGTGTCCTCTGGTTTCCGAGCCTCCTGCTAGTGGAAACAGTTTCTCCCTATTTACTCTATCAAAACCCCTATAAAAGTGCAAGCTGTTTTTGCAATGTAGATAGACTGAAGGCATAGTGGGGATCCAACATAAATTCCAATATGCGGCTTACCGCAAATTGCTAATCTGCAGGGAGAAAGTCAAATGATGCAAATTTCAAGTCTTATGGGATGTAGTCTGCTTAGTAACAAATGTAATAAAAATAAAATAGTGTAAAGTTAGATTATCTACCCTAAGTGTGTTTTCCTTATCTGGAATGTTATTCAGCTCTAAATGCAATCAGAAAATTCCCATCATACAGCAGAAAGCAACAGTGACACTGTTCCCTTAGCAGCTTTACCATGATTCTGTTTTGTGCTCTTACTGGTCCAGATACACAAGGTCTCATTCTGAGCCACAGTTGCCTGTCTTGAGCAGTGGGCGCAGTAGCACCAAGTATTACTGAGTATACTATAAAAGTAGCATCATGTAAGTGTAAAAAAAACTAAAGCGAAAAAGGTGGGAGCTTTGTACCAAATTGCTCAAATTTCAAATAGGTTTGTTCGGCCAAGCATTAGCTTGCTTTGATTGTAGCACTCTCACCTCTGTCAGGATGTCGTAGATTTAAGCCCCACTTCAGGACTTGACCACAATCTATGCTGACACTTAGTACTAAGGAAGTACTGCATTGTTGGAGGTGCTGTCTTTCAACCAAAGTCTCGCTGCTTGTTCAGGTGAACAAAAAGTTCCTATGCCACTATTTACGTAGTGATGTGGAGATGACGGTGATGGACTGGGGTTGACAATTGTAAACAATTTTACAACACCAAGTTATAGCCCAACGATTTTTATTTGAAATCTACAAGCTTTCAGAGGCTTCCTCCTTCCTCAGGAAGGCCTGGCTCGAGGTGGCAGAGGAGGTCACCAGCACCAACATACCACGCACCTGCATACAGAGCAGGAGGCGCTTCAATGACCTAAGCAGGTCAGCCGAAGTGAGTACACTTACTCAGTCCCCTACACTCCCTCTGCCATGTCACTGCACCCACCCCACATCTCCTTCGGCACTGCCAACACTACTCTATCACATCACTTCTCACACCCACTCAAAGCTCATCCTCATCTTACCTGCACTTACTCACCTTGCCAGTACTCATCCCACCACGACCACTCAACCCAATCCTCATACAATCTCATGGCTCTATCTCATACTCACCCTCTCATGCATCTCTTTCACGGTCAGCCTCACTCAACCTGTCACTACCTGTGCTGCAGCCACAGGGCATGCATCACATATGTGTAGCAGGAAGCGTAAGGCAAACGTGTTGTGAGCATGAAGGGGATGCACAAGGGTGTTTGAGGGTTTGTCATGGTTTTTACTTATATTTGATTTCTGATCAACTCACATTACATATTATATTGTCACCACTACTGCCACGTCTTTGCGAATCTTGTCTGGTTTGTGCAATAATGCCCTTTCCTGAGGATCACCATGAAGACCCACAACTGATGCCACCCATTGTGTCACTGCAGAGTGGGTGTAGGTGTATTTGCAGGGCTCTTTTGTGCGGACAACTGAGAGACGCCGGCGATGTCCCCGGTGGCACACTGGAAGAATGTGGAGGAGAAGTTGTTGAGGGCAGTGGTGACTTTGACAGCGACAGGTAAGAAGATGGTGCTCAGACCAGCCGGGAGCAGCTTGGCGTGAAGGAGGCTGCAGACGTCTACGACTACATGCCGAGTGACTCTGAGCCTCCGTGTGCACTGCTCCTCAGAGAGGTCCAGGAAGCTGAGCCTCGGTCTGTAGACCCTGTGGTGAGGGTAGCGCCTTCTGCGACGCATCTCTCTCTGCGGTTGCCCTCCCTCCTGTTATGCAGGTGGATGTGTCACAGCACTGTGTTGTGGAGCTCCACGTGTCTGAGGTGGACGGCGTGGCCGGCGAGGCTTGTGATGCTGTTAGTCCTCCGAGGAGGTCATGACTGCGGCTATGGCGCCCCCATCTGGAAGATGTACGTTTGAGGGGGTCCGCAAGGTAGGTAAATGTGTCTGCACACCGGGGTTGAGGTTGCAAGTTTGTGAATTTTATTGTTAGGAGGAGGGTGGTGCAGGCCAAACTTTGTCCAAAGTGACAGAGTGGCCTCCTGCAATGAGTGAGGGACTCCCACCACCCCCCCCCACACACCTGTCAAATGGACCTTTGCAGCTGCCACAGGCTGGTGGCTGCAACATGTCCATTTCAACTGGGAGTGTTTCCCCCAGTAGGGGAAACACTCTCAGTTTAGTTGAAAATCCCACCCCTCCTAAAATATCCAACAAATCAGGTCTGCTAATGACCTGAACTATCACATTAATTGCCTTAAGTGGGATCCCACCAGCTTTAATTGGCGGCGGGAGTCCCACATGCAGGGGGTGCGCGCGCATCTAAGCGCGTCGCTGGGGAACCCGGAAGTGGACAGAATGGAGCCAGGCTCCAGACCCGCCCCAGGAATCCCCAATTTTTGGAGCCCCCCCCCCACCCTCTGCCACGAACCCACCTGCTCGGACGTCCAAAAATCGAGCCCATTGAGTCTACAGCATAGAAAAAGGCCATTCGGCCCAACTGGTCAATGTCGGCCTTTATACTCCACACAATCCTCCTCCCTCGCTACTTCATCTACCCCTTTCAGCATAGCCTTCTATTTCTTTCTTCTTCTTCTTATCTAGCTTTCCCTTAAAAGCATCTATGCTATTTGCCTCAACTACTCCTTGTGGTAGCACATTCCACATACTTGCCACTCTTTCAGTATAGACAACTCTCGTGAATTCCCTATTGGATTTATTAGCAACTATCTTATATTGATGACCTCTAGTTTTGGACTCCCCCACAAGTGGAAACATTTTCTCTACGTCTACCCTACCAAACCCTTTCATTACCTTAAGGACCTCTATCAGGTCACCTCTCAACCGTCTCTTTTCTAGAGAAAAGCGCCTCAACCTGATAAGTATATCCTCTCAGTTCTGGTATCATCCTTGTGAATCTTTTTTGTACCTTCTCCAATCCTTCTATATCCTTTTTATAATATGGAGACATGGAGTACTGTGCACAGTACTCCAAGTGTGGTCTAACCAAGGTTATGTACAAGTTTAACATAACTTCACTGCTTTTCAATACTATCCCTAGAGAAATGAACCCCGGTGCTTTATTTGCCTTTTTATGGCCTTATTAACCTATGTCACTACTTTTAGCGATTTATGTATCTGTACCCCGAGATCCCTTTGTTCCTCTACCCCATTTAGACTCTTATTATCCAAGCACGATGTGGCCTCCTTATTCTTCCTACCAAAATGTACCACCTCACACTCATCTATATTGAAATTCATTTGCCAATTACACATCCATTCTGCAAGTTTATTAATGTCTTCTTGCATTTTAATGTTTTCTTCCTTTGTGTAAATCACACCCCCTAATTTCTTGTCGTCTGCAAATTTTGAAATTCTACTTCCGGTTCTCGAGGCCAAATCGTTTACGTAAACGGTGAACAACTGTAGCTCCAGTATGGAACACCACGTCCCACCTTTTGCCAGTCTGAATAGCTACCCTTAACCCCTACTCTCTGTTTTCTGTTTTGTAGCCAGCTTGCTATCCATTCTGTTACCTGTCCCGACTCCACATGGTCTGACCTTAGTCATGAATCTACAATGTGGTACCTTATCGAAGGCCTTTTGAAAATCCAAACAGACCACATCTACTGCATTATCCTTGTCTACTGTTTGTTACTTCTTCAAAAAATTCATAAGTTTGGTCAAGCGTGACTTTCCCTTCTGAAATCCATGCTGACTATTCGTTATTATACTTTCGTTCTCCAGATGTTTTTCTATTACATCTTTGAGTAAAAGCTCCATTAGCTTTCCTATCACTAACATTCGGTTAACTGGTCTATAGTTCCATCTCCCTTTTTAAATATAGAAATCACATTAGCTGTCTGGCACTATTCACTTTTCTAATAAATTTTTATACGTATGTAATAATGCCTCTGCTATCTCCTCCCTAACTTCTTTTAATATTCACAGATGCAATCCATCCAGGCCAGTTGAAAAAGTTTCTTACTCATCTACAGCTTGAACAAACAGAAGCACAGTGATGGTCATGGAGGAGTTAAAGGTGGTAGCAGAGAAGTAGAGCTAGATATCATCAGCATACATTTGAAAGCTGATACCAAGCTTACAATCGATTCATCATCAAAGATCTACATGTAGATGAGAAGGCAGCCACAAATGGAACACACCTGAGTTGACTTGTATACAATGGGAGGAAAAAACATTGCAGGAGAAGGCGGCATTGAGACAGGTAGCAATAGAAGTAAGTGAGGACAGTATCACAGTACTGGAGCACAGTGGAGAGAGGATGGAGCAGCCGACTGTCATTGAGAGGTCAAGGAAGACAAACAGGGTTAGCACACCATGGATCACAATCACATAGGATATTGTCGGTTACTTTGAGAGCAGTCTAAATTCTGTGGGCAGGGCAGATACTGGATTGAAGGAGCTTCAACAGGGAGATGCAGACATGGAGCAGGGTTTAAACAATATGTTCAAGAACACTGAAAAGGAAAGGGATGTTGGAAATGGAAGTTGGAGAGAATGGAGGGATAAAGGATGGGCTTTTTGAGAGAAAGAGTAATGACAGCCACCTTGAAGGATAAGTAGAGAAAAGAGAGGCCAATGATGATCAAGGAAAGGTAGCTGCATGGTCAGGAGTTGGGTTGAGGGGGAGTCAAGAGGTCTCATGGTGGAGATGAGCTTGGTCAAAAGAGGGCATGGGGAAAATGAGGGTGAAGCTATTGAGTGATAAGTGTTTAGGTGAGGGTATGAGGGGGCAAGAGAGAAAAAGGAGGTGGCTGACTCAGCTGAGCGGATAGTCAATCTTCAAAATGAAAAAAATTATGAGGTACTCACATTAAATTGGAAGTGAGGAGTCCGGTGTTGTTTTTATCCTCCAGAATACACCTAGAATAGGAGGAGAGTTTAGCTATGGAGAGAGAGTCTTGTTATTGCTTGATGTAATCCAGCCAGATGTGGCAGTGAAGGACCAGGGCAGTTATGCTGCAGGTGTGCTGAAGCTTGTTACCTTCAGATTTAAGAATGCAGAAATAGGAATTGTACCAGAGGAATGGTGGGGATGGAAGATAGGTAAGAGACTTGAAGGAGATAAAAATACTGAAAGCAAACACAAATGATATCTATAGCAGCAGCTTCATGGTAGGTGGAGTGCCAGAGTAAAGGAATTTGTGAGGATGTTGGAGATGTGCAGGGAGTTGTGAATATTGAGAGACAAGATAAAGTGATCAAAGCCAGGCTTAGTAGTTAAATATTTATTCAACAACATATTTAAAGAAAAAAATTGTTGGCTCCCTTGACAGGTCAGTCGTTAAGTACACACTGTGGTAAATCATACAGACAGTCATGAGACAAAGAAAGTCCCATGGTCAATCCCTGGTCTGTACTAAGTTAGTTGATCTCATTCAGGACAGCAGAAAGGACACTATAATTACCTACAGCATTGTTGGACTAGAAACAGGGTTAAAAAGAAATTAAGAAATCAGGCTAGATTTCGGCTTCTGATTATCCAGTGACCTCCTGCTCGAACACTCATGTGGGCAATAACAAATTTTTGTGAAGTACCAGAGGACTAGCACCATGAAATCTTCGTGCAGGTAGAATTTTAACCTGCAGTGGGGAAAGCGATAAACATCATACTTCACATGTTACTGTAATGATCTTTACAAACCACCATCTCTTAAAAGTTGGGTGTGTGGGAGGTAAGGTGGGATAGGAACTGCTTCAATCCCTTCGCCTTCTGCCTGTGGACAAGGATGCCTGCTGGTGACTGTCCTTATGCTACTTTTTAGGCACCCACTAGGAGGCACATACTCGGTCCCCAATTCGCACCTGTCCTGTAAGGAAGCATCTTGCATCTATTTGGCATCATGCCCCAGCAGCACTCTGGAAATCTGGAGTTGAGCAGAGTAGAGGGAGCAAATCTGCACACATCCCCTCCCCATTTTGTAATACCACAAGTTGGTGTCCAATGCACTCCATTATTATTGCTTTTTGTGTTTTACTATTTAAAAATTGACACTTAACATGGTAATCAATAATATCTTGATTTCACAATGAAGACACTTTAAATGCCACACCTCAGCTATAACATGCCATCCTTGTTACAGTGCAGTTTTTGTCTAGCACCCATACACTGCTATAATTAATGGCGACAGTAGTTAGATGTGTCACAGGTGAAGTTTTCACCATGTGTCCTGAGGTTTAACTGTAAAATTTCCAATACTGTGTGTTAGATCTGGACATCATTGATTTTTGAGTACATACCAAAATACACATTATAGATTGCTCACAAAATTGCTGAATTCAGCATTTCACTTTTCATCAACTGGATTACAATTTGTTTAATAATGTTCACTTGAAAATTTCTGAAAAAAATAAGACATTTGAAATTATGTAGTACTTGCATATTTTGTTGGAAACAAGATTGGTCATTGATGAGGATTCTCTCTTCCCTTCCTCTCCCACCCAGAATGCAGTTACGGGTTTTGTGTACTTGAATTTTACATACATAATTTGAACAATAACAATGCTTTATAAAGCTTCTCTATGAAAGTCAAGGCTCATCTTTTCAACTAGCATCCGAGTTCATGAATTGTGACCTCGTTCAGCAGCAGACAAAACTAATTCACTAGGCCATTAGATAGCACATTCATCATAGCTGAGAAACAGGCACTAGGTTTTGTGTCGGAGTATTATCACAATTTTAATAGTGAATAAGCTTGCTCTTCTTCAATTCCAAGCTGTTATATCTACAGCTATGACAATACAGATAGTGTTCTTTATGACAGAACATTCTCTCTAATTTGTCTATGCTGAAGGCCACCATGAAAGGGCAGGATCAGACTCTGCTATGATTTCCCCTGCCCCCACTAACACTGTCAAATTCAATGCCAACACCCACTATATAGACTCAGGAAGACTTTGGCTGAGCTACTGGGGGGCTGCCAGCACCCACAGATTCATATGATTCATCAGCTTCATTGCAGGAGGGGAGAATAATTTGTTTTCCAAAATGATTGCTGAGCCACCTTTTTAAAAATGGAATTAATTTCTTATAAAGTACCGATATTCCTCTTGCTATTTTCTAATTTCTCAGCTTGTATGAGCACCTCCGTAGTATTTAATGCGGTTTATGAAAGAATGCATTTGATATTTCATAAGCAAAGTTATGATACAAAACAGAATTGTAAGTCTAGAATTACTTCTTACTGTGCTGTTATACATCCATTGCATGTGGCCACTATACACAGAGGTAATACCGTAGCCTACTCTAAACAACTGATCTGGAGCAAGAGCAACTTCACTTTCCATACATTTCGGTAGGGAATTTGAAATTTATTTTGATGTTTACATAGCTATAGAAGCAAAGAGCCACATTACCTCTCTAACTCACAGGTGATACCGAGCTTTTAATTCCTGGGAATATTTTTGTCAATTTTTAAAAAGAGAGTGAATATATCAAAAGAGACAGCTTTGAACAGCTATTTGACTTAACAACATGGAGGGAACCAAGTTAATGCTGGTGTGATATTTACTTGTCTAGCAAGCATGAGGGAAATTAAATAATAATGCCTCATTTGTGTAAGCAGAGTTATATTCCCAGAGCATAGAGACATTCCAGTTTTTTCAGAACCTGGGAGCACTACTGCACGTGAAAGTACAGACAGCTGTATCAAATATCCCACATACGTGACTGTGCAGCATGAGTGGTCCATTTTGACTTTTCACATACACATTAAATCCACTTACTGGCACGAGTGCAAGTAAACACAGGGCAGTTTCAATGCACGTCCTGATTCACGACATACACTGAAATCACTAGTTGGGTAGATGCAGAGGAGCCAATCTGCTAAAAGATTTAAGTAGTTTCCACTCTTATGTTCTTATAAGTTCAGCATAAAAATAAGATAAATAGGAACAGGAGTAGGCCACACGGCCCCTCGAGCCTGCTCCACCATTCAATAAGATCATGGCCGATCATCTACCTCAACTCCAATTTCCCGCCCTATACCCATATCCCTTGATGCCCTTAGTGTCCAAAAATCTATCGATCTCAGTCTCGAATATACTTGACAACTGAGCATCCACAGCCCTCTGGGGTAGAGAATTCCAAAGATTCACGACCCTCCGAGTGAAGAAATCTTTCCTTATCTCAGTCCTAAATGGCTGAACCCCTTATCTTGAGACTATGACCCCTAGTTTTAGACTCTCCAACCAAGGGAAACAGCCTTTCAGAGTCTACCTTGTCAAGCCCTCTAAGAATTTTATATGTTTCAATGAGATCACCTCTCATTCTCCTAAACTCCAGAGAATATAGGCCCATTCTACTCAATCTCTCCTCACAGGACAACCCTCTCATCCCAGGAATCAATCTAGTGAACCTTTGTTGCACCCCCTCTAAGGGAAGTACATCCTTCCTTTAGTAAGGAGGACCAAAACTGTACACAGTTCTCCAGGTCGCACCAGAGCCCTATAAAATTGTAGCAAGATCTCCTTACTCTTATACCCCAACCGCCTTGCAATAAAGGCGAACATACCATTTGCCTTCCTAATTGCTTGCTGTACCTGCATGTGAACTTTCTGTGATTCGTGCACAAGGACACCCAAATCCCTCTGACTATCAACATTTACTGGTCCCTCACCTTTTAAAAAATATTCTGCTTTTCTATTCTTCCTACCAAAGAGGATAATTTCACATTTCCCCACATTATACTACATCTGCCACTCACTTATCCTGCCTTTGCGGCCTCTTTGCGTCCTCCTCACAGCTTACTTTCCCACCTAGCTTTGTATCATCAGCAAACTTGGATACATTACACTCGGTCCCCTCATCTAAGTCATTGATATATATTGTAAACAGCTGAGGCCCAAGCATTGATCCTTGCCGCACCCCACTAGTTACAACCTGCCAACCCATAAATGACCCATTTATTCCTATTCTCAGTTTTCTGTCTGTTAACCAATCCTCAATCCATGCTAATATATTACCCCCAATCCCATGAGCCCTAATCTTGTGTAACAACCTCTTGTGTGGCACCTTATTGAATGCCTTTTGAAAATCCAAATATATTACTGATGTCAGGCTAACTGGCCTATAGTTCCCTGTTTTCTCTCTCCCTCCTTTTTTGAATAGCAGGGTTACATTTGCTACATTCCGATCCGTGGGGACCGTTCCAGGATCTAGGAAATTCTAAAAGATCAAAACCAATAGATGCACTATCTCTGCAGCCACCTCTTTTAAAACCCCAGAATGTAGGCCATCAGGTCCAGGGGATTTGTTGGCTTATAGTCCTGTTAATTTCTCCAGTACTTTTTCTATACTAATCTTAATTACGTTAAGTTCCTCACTCTCATTAGTCCTTTGGTTCCCCACTATTTCCAGTATGTTTGTGTCTTCTGCCGTGAAGGCAAATACAAAATATTTGTTTAACGTCACTGCCATTTCCTTATTCCCCATTATAATTTTTCCTATCTCTGCCTCCAAGGGACACACTTTTACTTTCGCTGATCTCTTCCTTTTTACATACTTGTAGAAGTTATTACAATATATTTTTATATTTCTTGCTAGTTTACTCTCATACTCAATTTTCTCCCTCTTAATCAAGTCCTTGGTCATCCTTTGCTGGTTTCTAAAACCCTCCCAATCCTCAGGTTTACTACTCTTTTTGGCAACATTGTAAGCCTCTTCTTTTAATCTAATACTATCCTTAACTTCTCTAGTTAGCCACAGTTGGATCACTTTTCCCATGGGGTTTTTATTCCTCAAGAGAATGTATTTTCATTGAGAATTATGAATTATTTCTTTAAATGCTCACCATTGCTTATCTACGGTCATATCTTTTAATCTAATTTCCCAAACTACCTTAGCCAACTCGCCCCTCATACCAACATAATTGACTTTGTTAAAATTTAAGACACTAGTTTCGGACTTAACTACATCACTCTCAAACTCAATATGAAATTCTATCATACTATGATCACTCTGTCCCAGAGGATCTTTAACTATAAGATTACTAATTAACCCTGTCTCATTACACAATACTAGATCTAAAATAGCCTCTTCCCTAATTAGTTCCTCAATATATTGTTCTAGCATTCATCCTCCAAACTACTTTTGTCAATTTGGTTTGCCCAGTCTAGAAGATGATTAAAGTCCCCCACAATTATTGCATTACCCTTGTTACATGCTCCCCAAATTTCCTGATTTATACTCTTTCCAGCACTACAACTACTGTTAGGAGGCCTATAAACTATTCCCACCAGTGTTTTCTGCTCCTTGTTATTTCTTAGCTCCACCCATACTGATTCTACATCCTGATTTTCTAAACTAAGATCCTTTCTCACAACTGCCTTTATTATCAGGGCTACCCCACCACCCCTCCACCCTTTTCCATTTTGCCTATCTTTTCTAAAAGTCAAGTACCTTGGAATATTTAGTTCCCAACCTTGGTCACCCTGCAACCACTTCTCAGTAATGGCTACCACATCAAACCCATTTATCTCTATTTGTGCCATTAATTCATCTATCTTGATACGAATGCTTTGTGCATTCAGATATAGCACCTTTAATTTTAACTTTTTCCCTTATGTGACCTCAGTCACTAATGCCCTATTACCTTTGCTAAACGCTCTGCCCCTTCCTGACACACTCTGCTTGTTTTTAACCCAAATCGCTACTCTGCTCTACAGCCTTGACTTTTCTCTTTAGACTCAGGGGGAAAACTCTCCAGTAGCTGGAGTCATACCTAGCACAAAGGAAGATGGTAGTGGTTGTTGGAGGCCAATCATCTCAACCCCAGCGCACTGCTGCAGGCGTTCCTCAGGGCAGTGTCCTCGGCCCAACCATCTTCAGCTGCTTCATCAATGACCTTCCCTCCATCATAAGGTCAGAAATGGGGATGTTCACTGATGATAGCAGTGTTCAGTTCCATTCGCAACTCCTCAAATAATGAAGCAGTCCGAGCCCACATGCAGCAAGACATGGACAACATCCAGGCTTGGGCTCATAAGTGGCAAGTAACATTCGTGCCAGACAAGTGCCAGGCAATGACCATCTCCAACAAGATGTGGAGATGCCGGTGATGGACTGGGGTTGACAATTGTAAACAATTTTACAACACCAAGTTATAGTCCAACAATTTTTATTTGAAATCTACAAGCTTTCGGAGGCTTCCTCCTTCCTCAGGTAAAATACGCACTTATACATATAGAACAATACATGGTGTTTACAGACTGCCCCTGCAACTGCCCGTTGCCAAGGCAATCACCGTGTTCAGACAGAGAGGTGTCACCTACAGAACCCCCGAATACACATTCAACAAAAAAACAAACAGGAAAAAACAGGAATGTGTATTCGGGGGTTCTGTAGGTGACACCTCTCTGTCTGAACACGGTGATTGCCTTGGCAACGGGCAGTTGCAGGGGCAGTCTGTAAACACCATGTATTGTTCTATATGTATAAATGCGTAGGCTTCGAGGAGCTCCTGAACATTTACCTGACGAAGGAGGAAGCCTCCAAAAGCTTGTACATCTCCAACAAGAGAGTGTCTAACCACCTCCACTTGACATTCGCCGAATCCCCCACCATCAACATCCTGGGGTCACCACTGACCAGAAACTTAACTGGACCAGCCATATAAATACTGTGGCTACAAAAGCAGGTCAGAGGCTGGGTATTCTGCGGCGAGTGACTCATCTCCTGACTCCCCAAAGCCTTTCCACCATCTACAAGGCACAAGTCAGGAGTGTGATGGAATACTCTCCACTTGCCTGGATGAGTGCAGCTCCAACAACACTCAAGAAGCTCGATACCATCCAGGACAAAGCAGCCCGCTTGATTGGCACCCCATCCACCACCCTAAACATTCACTCCCTTCACCACCGGTGCACAGTGGCTGCAGTGTGTACCATCCACAGGATGCACTGCAGCAACTCGCCAAGGCTTCTTCGACAGCACCTCCCAAACCCGCGACCTCCACCACCTAGAAGGACAAGAGCAGCAGGCACATGGGAACAACACCACCTGCACGTTCCCCTCCAAATTTCACACCATCCCAACTTGGAAATATATCGCCGTTCCTTCATCGTCGCTGGCTCAAAATCCTGGAACTCCCTTCCCAACAGCTCTGTGGGAGAACCTTCACCACACGGACTGCAGCGGTTCAAGAAGGCAGCTCACCACCACCTTCTCAAGGGCAATTAGGGATGGGCAATAAATGCCGGCCTCGCCAGCGATGCCCACATCACGTGAACAAATAAATTTGAAAAAAATTTACCCTTACCTGAACCCACCCCCTCCCCATATTAGTTTAAAGCCCTATCTAGCACTATGGGCATAAATTCAGCACAAAGTAAAATGTAACAAAGATTCCTCTAACAGACAAATGGTAGGCCAATAATTCACATCAATCCAAAAGAAACTTCTCCACAGCTTTTCTTAAGTAAGTTTTATACAAAAAAACATGTGGGAAACCATAATAAGCAACAATTAAATTCCAATAAAATGATAGGAAATTTCCCTTTAAATCAAGGATCCTTCACTTTACCAAAGGAGAGCTGAGTTATCATAAAGACCAACTCAATTGCACAAACATTTTTATGGTCGGTTCCCAGTGCACTAACAGCTCATATCCAAACGACCTACATAGTGGAATCTATATTCGTGTCACACAGACTTCCTGTTATCAAGGGAACTTTGAACAATGGAGCTCGCTGCCACCCTTAAAGCAATCAGGATAGATAGGTAAATCAAATTACTGCATAGCTAAGTCAAATGGGCACATTTTATAAAGTGGTTTCTTTTCATAACTTTAGAAAAATCACATTTGAAATAAGCGAATGGAATAGGCTGTAAAAGTAAATAAACTAACTAATTTCCATGGGACGGAGATTTGTGGTACTTTACAGACTCATCTAAAAACGTAAACTTTTTTTCCTTCCCCCATTTTTCTGCTAATTTTCCACTCCCCCCCCCCCCCCCCCTTTTTTAAAGGAATTGACTCTTTGCTGGACAACCTGCAGTACCGTTCCCAAGTGTGCATTCCTCACATGCATGCACAAGAGTATCAGCAAGCTACTTGATTGGGGTTGGCTGTGAGGCCCATGTGATCATGTCCTCAACTGACATCCAAACATTCATGAATACCCACTGCCAGAAGGAGCGGACGGATAGCAATCAGGAGCAGGAACCTTCGTTGATTTTTCCCTCCCTAAGACAAGGGCACCGAGTCCAATTACAGTGCATCAATCACCACCATTAGCCGAGGTTCAAACTAGAGAACAGGTTTTGCTTACTAAACCAATTAATGCTAAAATCACTTATTTCTTCCTAAATCACTTGGTCTGTGACTGAACCCTGCCTCAAACTTTCTTTGCATTTGTCAGGTATGGATTTAACATGTATTACATTTAAAAACTAGTGCCAATAGTTTTTTTTTCCCCATGGGGAGGCACTGCTTTGGTTGTTGGGGAGAAAAAAAGTGGAACAGGGTGTGTACCATTTCCACAAAGCAATGACATGTTTCAAAGTCGTGACTGCGTCATCGCATCAAAGTTATACACAGAATGAAACACTTTCTTATAGATAATGTCCCTTTAGATCAGTCAATTGAAACTTTTCTGGGTGAAGCAAATATCAATGCACTCCTACATTGTTCCTACTGTAATCCATGAAAGACAGCTTCAGTTACCCAAAGCAACAATGCAGAAAATCAGAGTATGTACCAATCCATAAATACAGGGAAAAGAACACAGAATGCTCAACGTAATAAAATCTAGAATACAAAATTCTCTAGACACTGCTCATGGCATAGGCAGATAACGATGGCCTTGCAGCCCCTGGGTTTCCCTCAGGGCCACAGACTTCAGTTAGAAATCCTGACCTTTAAACCACTTTGGTACAGAAACAAGAGTTGGACATAGTATTGTGCAAGTAAATTGTACTATGATAAGCACAACAGTACACCATTTCATATGCAGAGATTGTGGCCAAGTGTTTGCCTACATAACAGTCACTGCATGTCAAAGATTAATTCACTGAATAAAGCGCTATGAGACGTCAATGTGAAAAGGCACTGGATATATTATTATTCTGGGGTAAAAAGACCTAGTAATAATGTACTATTGACTTCCAAAGAAATTTTGTATTTTTATTAACTACAAAATCTCAGAAGTACTTCCCTTCATTTTAAGACCACCAGTCATGAAAGCTAAACCACCCATTCCCCAACTTATAAATAGGCTGGTGTACACCTCAGTTCTTCTGCATCTAATGAGTATCTCAAGATGACACTCTCAAAAGAATGATTATAAAAAGCTTTTGCTAATAGGTGTTGAAATACAACCTGTATAAAAATCAGCTGAAGTGGACAGTGTAGAATGCGAGGAACCATAGCTTTATTATTCTGAATCCATCAGTAAATCAACATCTATATTAGTCTGCAATGAGCCATGTTTCTCACATTTCGTTTTCTACAAACATGGGAGTGACACAGTAACTTTTCATTAAAATACGCAATGACGTAATTAAAATGCTGAAATCATTGCACAGCATTTACAGCAATTGCCAAGCAATTGTGACCAGGTCATACAAAATCAAAAGTGTGCAATATTTTGTTCAATATAAAGTTAAAATTTGTGCTAAAACAATATTGTTCTTGTAGTAACAAGGGTTAAAAGTGAAGACTAAGACACCTACACAAGAGCTTTGTTGCTCATAGCAGCTGCTTAGGGTGGCTGGAAGCACTAAATATACTTTATTACTCTCCCATGATAGGCAGCCAATTCTCAGGTGTCCAACACTCCGGTAAAATAGCATTTTTCCAAGCCAACAGAGAAGTAAGGGAGAATTGATACTTTTACAGTTTGCTTTCAAGTTTATGCAAATCATCTGTGCTTAAAAAAGAGAAACGGTTGAAATCTTGTGCTAACCTATATAATTTCAACATTATACAAAATGCATGAACCCCTTGCTAGCTGATATTGTAAATGGGTCCCGCTCCTTAGATACTGTCTTGCTTACTTTCAAATCTGCTGTTATCACCCACCCCCTCAAAATATTCACCCTTGGTTCCTCTGCCCTTACAAACTACCACTTCATCTTCAACATTTCTATCCTCTCTAAAATCCTTGAACCTGTTGTCATCTCCCAAATCGGTGCCTATCTTTTTCATAACTCCATGTTTGAACCTCTCCAATCAAGTTCACTCCCCTGTCACGTCACTAAAACGGCCCCAAAGTGACAAATTGCATCCTCTGGATCTGTGATGCATTATCCTTCCTCATCCTTCTCGAACTGTCTGCAGCCTTTGACACCTTCGACAACACCATCGTCCTCCAACGCCTCTCCTCTGTTGTCTCACGTGGTTCCACTCTTAACTATTCAGTCGCTGCCAGAGAATCTCCTGCAATGGCTTCTCTTCCCGCCCCTGCACTGTGAACTCTGGAATCCCCCAAGGATCTATCCTTGGCCCCCTCCTATTTCTCATCGATATGCTGCCCCTTGGTGACATTATCCCTAAACACGACGTCAAGTTCCACATGTACACTGACGACACCCAACTCTACCTCTCGATCCCTCCACTGCTGCCTGTGTTATCAGACTGCTTGTCCAATATCCAGTCCGGGATGAGCCGGAATTTCCTCCAGTTAAACATTAGGAAGACCAAAGCCATTGTCTTTGGCCCCCGCCACAAACTCAGTTTCCTCAACACCGATTCCATCCCCCTCCGTGGCCACTGTCGCAGGCTGAACCAGATTCTTCGCCATCTCGGTGTCCTATTTGACCCTCAGCTGAGCTATCGACCCCATATCATCTCCATCACAAAAGCTGCCTACTTCCACCCCCGTAATATCACCTGTTGCTGCTGAAACCCTCATACATGTTTTTGTTACCTCCAGACTCAACTATTCCAATGCTCTCCTGACCGGCCTCCCGTCTTCCACTCTCGACAAACTTGAACTCATCCAACTCTGCTGCCCGCATCCTAACTCGCACCGAGTCCCGTTCACCCATCACCCCTGTGCTCGCTGACCTACATTGGCTCCCAGTCCACCAACACCTTTATTTTAAAATTCTCATCCTGTGTTCAAATCCCTCCATGGATTCACCCCTCCCTTTGTTTGTAAGCTCCTCCAGCCCTACAACCCTCTCAAAACACTGTGTTCCTCCAATTCTGGCCTCTTGACCACCCCTCACTTCCACTGCCCCACCATTGGTGACCGTGCCTTCAGCCGTCTAAGCTCTGGAATTCCCTCCCCAAACCTCCACCGCTCTCCTCCCAAGACGCTCCTGAAAATCTACCTCTTTAACCAAGCTTTCAGTCACCTGTCTTAAGGTCTCCTTTTTTGGCTCAGTTTCAATTTTTGTCTGATTACACTCCTGTGAAGTGCCTTGGGATGTTTTACTATGTTAAAGGTGCTATATAAATACAAGATGTTGCTGTTGTTAACTTTGAGTATAAATAATACAATTCCAATTCTAAAGGAAGACATGGCAAGAACTGATTTATAGTATCCAATGATCAATATTTGAAATAAAACTTTATAATAAAGTAGACTTCTACGCTACATCATCTCTGAAAACAGCGAGTAGTAGAATACAGGGTTCCCCTAATGGCTCATTTGTTAATCACACTGCTGTGTGGGATTGAACAATACAGACCAAGGCGGCCGCAGGTTTGATCCTCAGTCCATGCTGAATTAGCCATGTCAGCTGAAACAACATTACAGTTGGATAGGGCTCTCACTACTGATAGCTAATCAATGAATCCTGCTACAAAATGAATCAGTGTGGACGTTAGGTGAGGGCAGAATCCGTCTTGGCTGTGTTGTCGCACCTCCCCACATTCAAATCCCTTACAAATGCTCACAATTGAAGCTTTCACACAAAGAATGGCCATGCATGAGGTACTAAAGGTTTGTGGAACCATACCCCAGCATCAGTGAGCATCTCCTGGAGGAGGATGGGGAAAGCAAAAAAATACTGAAATGCAATTTATTATGGGCATAACCCATAAGAACTGTATAGAGTATTCCTGATACGATTAATGCATTGTTGCATTGTTGTTATAGACAGCTATCAAAACTTATGTAACTATGATCCTCTCCATTATATAATGCTCTAATGAAAAGCTCCGGTGGTATGAATAATGAGGTAATGGTTTACATAAATCCATACATGATTACAAGAGCTATTGGCACCTAAGAACATGCAAGTCATAATTTTATGGATGTGGCAGCTGGCATATTAGATGTACTTATGGTTTGGTATAAACATGGACTGTATTGTTCTGCAGTGTTAAGTCAATACATGTTAGTTTATCTGTATTAAAAAGAATCGTGCATGCGCTCTCCATATTTTTAATACTTTTTCTGTCCATCCTCCGTCAAGATCTGTTTGGTCAATGGGAACCACACGGCACACTAAATCCGACCTCTGATCACTGGTACCCTCTTCCGACTGGCTGAGCTTAACAGCATACACAAGATTCAGTAGCGATTCAATGCAACAATGGCTGCCGTCTTTTTCCAGGCCTTCCAGACAGTACTCCTTGATCTCTGCCACCTCCTCCCAAAGACCCAGGACCTTGCTGCTCCCTCCCAGGTCTTTCCCAAGTGCTCTGGCTCCACCCTTCCTAACCCTGTTCCCTTCAGCCACTCCAGACCCTAAATTGCTAGCTACCCCAACCCCAGGCTGTTACCCCCGTACAACCCCAAGCTTAAAATTTCAGATCTAGTCCATCACCAAGAGTACTTATTGCCACCCCCACAAACTGTGATATATAGGAGAGGAAACAGAATTAGGAGAGTCCTACTATAAGAATCAGGGGCAATGAGAAAGTGTATGAAATATAGAGATAGTGAGAATATGATAAACAGATAGACAGAAAGAATGAAAGCCAAATAGAAAGAGGAAGACAAAGAGAGAGAACTTTTAATTTTTTTGTCCATGAGCAATGCCACAGGAGAACAACTGGTTCATTATAAACGTTTGGGGAAGATAAATAGTTAATGTGAAAAGCACAAATGGCTATACAGATTTAGTACAACTTACTCAGATTGTCTTGTGGGTAAAATCAATAAGCTGCTGGAGTTTATCAAAAATAATTATATTTTGTAACGTACTAGCACATGTGTCAACAGATCCACGGTAAAATCAATTATCTACTTATAGTTTCCTCTGCATAATTGGCAGTACACCAACCTTTTAAAAGGAAATGTTTTTGCCTCAAATGCCCAACACATTAATTCACATTACCAGACACTGACATACTTCTCCAGGTATCTGCAGAGTATGTTGCAATATTGACAAATATTACAAATATTCATACACATCACATGGAAAATTGCAGTTGTGTTTAACATGCAGGTTAAAGTGCATGAAATGAAATATGACTTGAATTTAAGTAAACCTCAGCAAGTAATTTTTCAACAAATCTTCATCTGAGTAATAACTTCTTTTATATATAAAAGTACCAGGCATATTGATCTTCATGTAAACCTTTATATAGCACCTTGGTACTTTTCACTACATTAAAGGCGCTATATAAATGCAAGTTGTTGTTGTAAACAAGACAATAGGCAAAGAATCAAAACACCAGGACATGTGAAACGGGGAGGGGGTGGGGGGAGAAAGACAATCTTTTTCAAAAACATCAGCTTATTAGGCATAACTGACCTGGTCAACTCACATATATAGCTCAATCGAAAACAACTCTGCAGCATTCACTAGACAATTTGCTTGTGTTTCGAACCACAGAAGTTAGAGCACAGGAGACCATTTAGTCCATCATTGTTTGTGCTAGCCCTTTGCTAGAGCAATCCAAAACTAAACCCACAGCCCTGCTCTCTCCCCATAGCCCTGTAGCTTCCTCTGTTTATACAAGAGTCAAGGACCATGGTGCAGAACACAAGAGTAGAATGGAAGGTTAAGTGAATTAGGAAGTAGTAGGTAAAACCAGAAGAACTAAAGTTATACTGTACTGGTAAAAGACACTCAGCTGCAGATGTTTAAAATTGTTATCCACAATAATGAATACACTTTGTTAATTGGGAAGAACTTAGAGGAATAGATTTAAATATTAAATTGTTAACAATTAATGGTGTTGTATTTAAAAAGGAGAGCAATAAGAACCAAAATTATTCTGTTGATTTTATAACCGGCACATTGGATTCCTATGAAAAATACAGACGGTGGTTGTGCTGCAAGTAAAATGTTCATGAGTACAAATCTTAGCTTTGTAATATATTTATACAGTATTGGTGCTAGCAAGAGGATTATAGTGTTTTAATGTTTTGAGGCAGTAACAAGGAGGGTCGATGAGTGTAGTGCATTTGATGTAGTCTACATGGATTTTAGCAAGGCTTTTGACAAGGTCCCAGATGGCAGACTGGTCAAAAAAATACAAGCTCATGGGATTCAAGGGAGAGTAGCAAGTTGGATCCAAAATTGGCTCAGTGGCAGGAAGCAAAGGCTAATGGTCGACAGACGTTTTTGTGGGGTTCCACAGGGCTCAGTAGTCCCTTGCTTTTTGTGATATATATTAATGATTTGGACTTAAATGTAGGGGGCATGATTAAGAAGTTTGCAGAAAACACAAAAATTGGCCGTGTGGTTGATAGTGAGGAGGAAAGCTGTAGACTGCAGGAAGATATCAATGGACTGGTCAGGTGGGCAGAAAAGTGGCAAATGGAATTTAATCTGGAGAAGTGTGAGGTAATGCATTTGGGGAGGACAAAGAAGGCAAGGGTGCACACAATAAATGGGAGGATACTGAAAGGTGTAGAGGAAGTGAGGGACCTTGGAGTGCATGTCCACAGATCCCTGAAGGTAGCAGGACAGGTAGATAGGTGGTTAAGAAGGCATTATGGAATACTTTCCTTTATTAGCCGAGGCATAGAATATAAGAGCAGGGAGGTTATGCTAGAACTGTATAAAACACTGGTTAGGCCACAGCTTGAGTATTATGTACAGTTTTGGTCACCACACTACAGGAAGGATGGAATTGCACTTGAGAGGGTACAGAGGAGATTTACGAGGATGTTGCCAGGACTGGAGAATTTTAGCTATGAGGAAAGATTGGATAGGCTGGGGTTGTTCTCTTTGGAACAGAGGAGGCTGAGGGGTGATTTAATTGTGGTGTACAAAATTATGAGGGGCCTAGATAGAGTGGATAGGAAGGACCTATTTCCCTTAGCAGAGAGGTCAATAACCAGGGGGCACAGATTTAAAGTGATTGGTAGAAGGATTAGAGGGGAGCTGAAGAAAGTTTTTTTTAAACCCAGAGGGTGGTAAGGGTCTGGAACTCACTGCCTGAAAGGGTGGTAGAGGCAGAAACCCTCAACTCATTTAAAAAGTACCTGGATGTGCACCTGAAGTGCTGTGACCTACAAGGCTACGGACCAAGTGCTGGAAAGTGGGATTCGGCTGAGTGGCTCATTCTCAGCCGGCGCGGACACAATGGGCCGAATGGCCTCCTTCTGTGCCGTAAATTTTCTATGATTCTAATGTTTTCATTAAAATTGAACTAATTTCAACAAATGCAATACAGAACATCCCTCCAAATTGGCTACTTCAGGACATGTAATACAGAATCCTCTCCAAGGAAGACTGGAGGAGCTGGGGCTGTACTCCTTGGAGCAAAGAAGGTTAAGAGGAGATTTGATAGAAGTGTTCAAAATCATGATGGGTTTAAATAAAGTAAATAAAGAGAAACTGTTCCCATTGGCAGAAGGGTCAAGAACCAAAAGCCACAGGAGGACAAACTTTTTTTAAAAACACAGCAAGTAGTTATGATCTGGAATGCGCTGCCTGAAAGGGTGGTGGGAGCAAATTCAATCATGGCTTTCAAAAAGGAATTGGATAAATACTTGAAGGCAAAAAATTTGCAGGGCTACGGGAAAAAGCAGGGGAATGGGCTAACTAGATTGCTCTTACAAAGAGCCAGCATGGGCTCGATGGGCCAAATTGCCTCCTTCTGTGCTGTAACCATTCTATGATTCTAAGATCAGAGATCACTGCTAACCTCATTGAAACTAACTAAACATGTTCTCTTTAATCAGTGGGGGAAGAACCAGACAGCGCCTAATGTCAAAAAATTAATGGCGCTGTTGACAGATAAATTGTAAATAACCAGTGTAGGCTCAAGAGTCTGCTGCATTATATGCGCTAACTGTGCTGGAAAGAGGAAACGCAAATGTGAGCCAAACACCCGAAAATTAAAGAGTAGTCTATATTTCTAGCCAGGTAAGAAATAGGTTTTGATTTCTTTCTAGGTGCACAAGATGCAATGGATCCCACAGTTGAGAACAAAATTTTTGCTTTGAAGCAAAATGTGGTGCATGCTATTTAAAGCCCACCATAAGCACAGTTCCCTGCATACATCTTAGAAAAATTCTAATATGTGATATTATGTCTATCATACTTCATATCCTTGTTTTGTAAGTTTCCTTAATAATTAACATTATGGTCTGAAACATGATTTTCATTTTGCCTTGCCTTTAAATGTACTGAGATGCAGCAGAATAGTTGGTCAAATCATTGTGCTCTGTAAATACATTAACATTTCTGTAGTGTCCACAATCAAAATCAGGCATTTGTCACTATTTTACCCTCCAATACCCATATTCCTGCCTCCACAGCACCTAAAAATATAATGTGAAATTTCAACATCAAAAAGTATATTCCCATTTCAGGTCAAAACACTGACTGACTGAAGCCAATTATGTCAGATTCACACTACATGTGGCAATCAGCCAAATGCTTTTTGTTATTCTTTACAAAGAGCTCCTTTATTTGTCTTGTCATGATTTTGCATACATTTAGTCAAATTATATGGCAGGTGTACAGAATGAAAACAGCAGCCGTATTTCAGAACAGATTTACACAGGCCCCCTCCCCCGCCAGTGGTTTAATAAGTAAATGCACCAGCTGGTGTGTACGTAGCCACACCGAAGATGATGATTCCCAGGTTTGATCGCTGGTCTGCTAAGTTAGCTGTGCTCAGCCGAGGTGGAAGTATTGGGATCAGCATCCCTGGGCTGGGATTAGAGGGAAAATTTCAGGCAAGGTTTCTGTTCCAATCACTGGCCTATGCAAAGTGCACGTGCGGATCTCAGAGGAGTAGAAACAGCTTGAGCTGTGATGCCCTTCATAAATGAATAATCAGCTGATACTCACAATCTTGGCTCATACACAAAGAATGGCCATTTGGATGAGGTACCTGAGGGTAGCACGTACTTGTGGAATGGAATCCCAGCATACGTCAGCACAATCAGAAGTGATTTTTTTCCCAACTAGCCTGGAGACTGTCAATTGTAGTATTCCCACAAGCACTGAATGAAATCAGCTAACTCAGCACAGACCTGCAATCTTTTTGATTTGTACCAAACCATGCTGTGCATTTACCCACTAGCTCATTTGGGGGGGGGGGGGGGGGGGGGGGGAGGGAAGGATCAAGAGAGAGAGAGAGAGAGAGAAAGAGAGGGAAGGAGAGACAGAGGGAGAGAGAAAATAATTCATGAACAAACTAAACTGTCTCTCACATCTGCCAAGAATATTTGAAATGCTTAAAATTACCGGGCTCAATGTTCCCATTCCAGTTTAAATTTGGTCAAGCACAGTCATTTGTTCGATTAAATTTTTAAAATACAGGCATCATTAGTTAAAAACAGATCAAACACACTGGCTGGCATAATCACAATGCATTCACTTTAATTAATAAAGACCAATCTAACCAGGAGTTATTCAGACATTCACTCATGCTCAGCTGAATTTATAAACGGGGTTTACTTATCACGTGGGTGACAAACACTACCCCAAATGACTGAAGAAAACATTTAGGATCCCTGTATTTCCTCTCCTAAAAAGGCAGTAATTTATGCTTGGGTTCCACAGGTACCAACATGGCAACAAGTGTGAACTGGCTCTTCAACTGTGGGGGCCATCATTGCCAGCCCCCGTTCCAACCTCACCTGACATCCACAGGTCACAGGAAGGTGATCAACATTAGGAATCACACAATTTTTCCCTTCCTTTGCCTCAGTGATTTTGAGAATAAATGTACTGCCCCTAAATACCTACCAACTGAGATTGACAATATCAGCATACACTCAAGATCAAACCTGCAGTCCTCCCAGGCTGTATGTCATAGTACCACACTACAGTTTGGAAGCATACAAAGTCATCAGGAGAACTAGAATAGACATCAAAATTGTATTGCTTGGTTCAATATATTGGGGGTGATTTTAAACCCCAAGAACAGGTGGGTTGGGGCGGGTGGGAGTTGAAAAATAGTTGTTTTTTTGGGTCGCGACCGCAACCCGGCTTTATTTCCGGGTTTAACGTCAGCCCGTAAAAGTACAGGCTTCCCACTGGGAATGCCAAGTCCAAAAGTTTTGCAGTTGCGACCCAAAAAAAACTATTTTCAACTCCCACCCGCCCCCAACCCACCCGTTCTTGAGGATTAAAATCACCCCTATTATCTCTCTACTGCTTTTAGAAGAACGGTTCAGGATCTCCCTGTATCTTTTCACATACTAAGTTAGGAGGAACAGTAAGTTGTGTAGATGAGAGCAAGAAGTTACAAAAGGACAGACAGATTAAGTGAGTGGGCAAAACTGTGGCAGATGGAGTTCAATGTGGGGAAGTGTGAGGTCATCCACTATGGATCAGAGAATGACAAATCAGAATACGTTCTTAAAGGTAAGAGACTAGAAGCTGTGGAGGAGCAATGTGATTTAGGTGTCCGTGTGCGTAAATCACTAAAAGCTAGTGCACAGGTACATCAGTAATCAAAAAAGCTCATGAAATGTTGGCTTTCATCTCAGTGGGGTTGGAATACAAAATGAGGAAGTGATGCTTTAGTTGTACAGAGCCCTGGTCAGACCCCATCTGGAGTACTGTGTCCAGTATTGAGCATCGAACCTCAGGAAGGATATATTGGCCTTGGGAGGAGTTATAGTGTAGATTCACTGGAATACCAGGGCTTAAAGGGTTAAATTACAGGGGACAAGGTGCATAAACTAGGATTGTATTCCCTTGAGTTTAGAAAACAGAGGGATGATCTAATCAAAGTCTTTAAAACGATAAAGGGATTTGATAGGGTAGATGCAGAGAAACCATTTCCTGTAGTGCAGGAATCCAGAAAAAGGAGGCATATTCTTAAAAAATTGGAACTAGACTAATTAGGAATGAAAACAGGAAGCGCTTCACACAAAGAGTAATGGAAATCTGTCATTTTCTCCGATGAAGGCAATGGATGCTGAGTAAATTGAAATTTTCAAGACTGAGATTGATAGATTTTTGTTAGGTATGGGTACGGAGCAAAGGAGGGTAAATGGAGTTGAGGTAAATATCAGCCATGATGGAACAGTCTCAAGGAGCTGAATGGCCTACTCCCGTTCCTATATTCCAATATGCAGGGTCCATAGTGACATATGACAAAACAAAACTCGATATCACTCTGGTTCAAATCAAACTCCACCTTTACATACTGATTGCAATATACTCCTGTGTTACATTCATATCCAAATAAAGTCATCCAACTAAAACTTCATGTCACTTCAGTCATACATAGTAGATGCATAAATTACCATGTCAACTGGTAATTTATGCATCAGTTATGCATCATTTATCCATCATCAAGAGTTCAAATTTCTTCCTTTTTGTGTTCCAAATCCCTTCCTTGGCCTAAGGAGTTCAGATGATGCTCGTAAACAACTTGAGCTTTTCTCTTGTACTTTAAGGCATCAGATTTGTTATAGCTTGGTGAAACAATACTAGGTAACCACCCCAGTCATAGCTCCAAATATAGTTACATGACAAGGACTATGACAGAGTAATAACATACTGATGACAGCTAATGGTCATTATCTACCGATGTATAGATATAAAACCACAGGCACATATGACTGGAGAATGTCAGCCAGACTACGGCACTATATATGAATCATGGTTGTTGATTTTTTAAAATCATATACTACTCAAAAGACTTCATGACTCAAGTTGAAAAGACTTCCTCATGAGCAGTACAAACTGTTAAGCTTTTTATTTATACCAGTTGAAATGTTTTTTCAAATTTGCACAGCAACTATCCCATAAATGGCTATTCTTCACACGTGAGCCATCACAGAAATTGCTGGCAGGCTACTCAACCATCCTTTGCAAACACACACACATACAGGGATCAGGAGTGGGAGCCCCAGCTGATTTTCTCCACCTTAACCCAGGATCAAAAAGGCCAACAGTAACATCCTCACGTCACCCTGGCTGAGATCAGCTAACTCCACACAGATTGAGGAAGGGAATTCCAGAGCATGGGGCCTATGCAGCTGAAGGCATGTCTGTCAACATTGGGGCAAAGGGGGAGGTTGCACAAGAGGCCAGAGTTGGAGGAACGCAGAGCTTAGGGGTGAAGGGGGGATTGTAGGGGTGGCGGACATTACAGAGATAGGGAGAAGTACGGCTATGAAGGGGTTTAAATGAAAGGATGGGAATTTTAAATTTGAGACACTGGGGTCCTGGAGTCAATGTAGGTCAGCGAGGATAGGGGTGACGGGTGAGTGGGACTTGGTTCAGGATAGAATACAGGCAGCAGAGTTTTGGATGAGCTGAAATTTGCAAAGAGAGAAGGATGGGAGGTCAGCAAAGATTGCATTGGAATTGTTGAGGCCGGAAGTGACAAATGCATGATAAGGATTTCAGCAGATGGGCTGAGGTATGGGCAGAGACAGGCAATGTGACAGAGGTGAAAGTAGGCGGTCAATGGCACTCAGTCAGATTACAGACATGTACGGAGTTTCTTTAGTCAGCTTGGCTCTGTCAGTAAACTCTCACATATGAGTCACATGGTCATGGGTTCAAGCAACATAATCTAGGCTGGCGGAGCCTCGTCTGCTTGTTCAGTTGGACATAAAAGATCCCATGGCGCTGTGCAAAGGCAGGCGAGTTCTCCCAGTGTCCTGGCCAATATTCCGCTCTCAACTAACACTACCAAAAGCAGGTTATCTGGACATCCATCTCATTTGGTATTTGTGGGACCTTGTTGTGTACAATTGTCTGCCATGTTTGCATACATAACAGTGGCTACACATCAAAGAAATTCATGGACTGGGAAACATTTTGAGATGTCCTCAGGACCTGATAAGGAGCTTTATAAATGCAAGTTCTTTCCTCTGGATTGGACTCGGCGTGCTCCATCTAGCAGAACTGAATTATGAAGCAAAGATGAGTTTCAATGTCGGTCAAGACTAAAATTTTCACTTTAATGTGAAAACTTATACTTATTATTTTTTGGTAGTAGGCGCTGATAATTAAAAATTACTTTTCTGCATCCAGCAGCTAAGAGCATGAAAATGAATCAGTAATCTCCACAAAATGTACTCTTATTTCTTCTAAAAGCTTTTCAGTAAAATCATCTATTAGAGTTATTAAATATTTAAACCAAACTTAGATATCAAAATTTAGTGCAGGTAGACCAAGTTGCACAGTAACCTGGAACATCATGGCTTCATCTCTGCCAGCTTGGTTTTGAATCCAGCACAAACAGATGGGATGATGAACGTCTCTCTTCCAGCAGTAGTTACAGATCTCAAAAGAAACAGGTTATGGCAGTCTCAATTTAATTCCCAGTGGACACATTCATAACACAAAGCTACTTTCAAATTCAGCACATTTATTGAGGTCACAATAGGCAGTCTGGGAAATAGAAATGTTGTACTGATGCAGCAATGGGTACTTCTGGGAGATTGGGCAATAGTTAAATTGGCCAACGTACCTGGAAGGGGGGGGGGGGGGGGGGGGGGAGGGAGAGGGGGAAGGGAATAAAACGTCTTTGATTTGGGAATATATAATTTTGCTATTCCTGAGTACACACCTACAATTCAGAAAGAAGGCTACAAAAGTCAGAGGATATGATTTCATATGACCTATCAAATGTTAAGTAAATTCTTTGGCATCTTCTGAATAAATTTTAGTTTTCTTTAAAAGACACAACAACCAAACTACTGCAGCAGTCAGTAAAATTGTATTATCAGGCACAATACAATCAAACTTCAATACCTGTCCACAGTCTAATATGCTCAGGAGTACAAATTCGATTTCTCTTGTATTCAACACAGTAGAGGTTTTAAAACCAATTTTGGCTACTCACTATCCCTTCCTTTTCTAAACAATTTGAAAGATTTAGAGTCATAGAGTCATACAGCACGGATAGAGGCCCTTCGGCCCATCGTGTCCGCGCCAGCCATCAAGCCCTGTCTACTCTAATCCCATATTCCAGCATTTGGTCCGTAGCCTTGTATGCTATGGCATTTCAAGTGCTCATCCAAATGCTTCTTGAATGTTCTGAGGGTTCCTGCCTCCACAACCCTTTCAGGCAGTGAGTTCCAGACTCCAACCACCCTCTGGGTGAAAAAGTTCTTTCTCAAATCCCCTCTAAACCTCCCGCCTTTTACCTTGAATCTATGTCCCCTTGTTATAGTACCCTCAACGAAGGGAAAAAGCTCCTCAGTATCCATCCTATCTGTGCCCCTCATAATTTTGTACACCTCAATCATGTCCCCCCTCAGCCTCCTCTGCTCCAAGGAAAACAAACCCAATCTTCCCAGTCTCTCTTCATAGCTGAAGCGCTCCAGCCCTGGTAACATCCTGGTGAATCTCCTCTGCACCCTCTCCAAAGCGATCACATCCTTCCTGTAGTGTGGCGACCAGAACTGCACACAGTACTCCAGCTGTGGCCTAACCAGTGTTTTATACAGCTCCATCATAACCTCCTTGCTCTTATATTCTATGCCTCGGCTAATAAAGGCAAGTATCCCATATGCCTTCTTTACCACCTTATCTACCTGTTCCGCCGCCTTCAGGGATCTGTGAACTTGCACACCAAGATCCCTCTGACCCTCTGTCTTGCCTAGGGTCCTCCCATTCATTGTGTATTCCCTTGCCTTGTTAGTCCCTCCAAAGTGCATCACCTCGCACTTTTCCGGGTTAAATTCCATTTGCCACTGTTCCGCCCATCTGACCAACCCATCTATATCGTCCTGCAGACTGAGGCTATCCTCCTCACTATTTACCACCCTACCAATTTTTGTATCATCAGCGAACTTACTGATCATACCTTTTACATTCATATCCAAGTCATTAATGTAGACCACAAACAGCAAGGGACCCAGCACCGATCCCTGTGGTACCCCACTGGCCACAGGCTTCCAGTCACAAAAACAACCTTCGACCATCACCCTCTGCCTTCTGCCACTAAGCCAGTTTTGTATCCAAAGTGCCACGGCACCCTGGATTCCATGGGCTCGTACCTTCTTGACCAGTCTCCTGTGGGGGACTTTATCGAAGGCCTTACTGAAATCCATGTATACCACATCCACTGTGTTACCCTCATCCACACGCCTAGTCACCCCCTCAAAAAATTCAATCAAATTAGTCAGACATGATCTTCCCTTGACAAAGCCATGTTGACTATCCCGGATTAATCCTTGCTTCTCCAAGTGGAGACTAATTTTGTCCTTCAGAATTTTTTCCAATAATTTTCCTACCACTGATGTTAGGCTCACTGGCCTGTAGTTCCCCGGTTTTTCCCTACTCCCCTTCTTGAATAATGGTACTATTTAGAAAGAGGAAAATATGAACATCACTGTATCAAACTGTTGAATCTACTGGAAACAAAATGTTATGCTAGAAACTGATTTGAAATATCATTAAATACTGCAGTTTGAAGTCAACAGTTAACTGCAATTGAACTGTCAAAATCAATCTCAAGTTACTCATTCCTGGGATACCCTTAAAGTCCAGGTAATGCTGCTTGCACATATTGTAATCCAACATAGGTTGTTGATATACATGCTCTTCGTTAATGATTTGCTAACTCCTCAAGAAAGTTAGAAAATTTTATTACTATACAGTTTCAGTATTCAGCATTTCTACAAGCTAATGCAAGAAACCTATACCATAAAGACTTAACATGCCTTTTCTGCAATTACTTACTGTGCATTAGAGACAAACTACAATTAAATTACACAAAACTGTACAGATGGTTCTGTTTCAAACAAACATGCTCTTGCTGGTAGTTATGCTCACTATATTAGTATAAGTAGTCTCAGAGATGCCAATATTGAAAATACCAATATTAACCATAGATAACCCTGTGCTTTATATCCAGAAAAGAGGGATACAGTATACAGAGATAGCAGAGTTGGGCCACGTTTGGGCAATTCACAATCATTAAGTATTGCTTCAGGGATTGCAATTGTTCTTTTAAAATCACAGAGCACTTTCTGAATAGCAGTTTATGCTTGGTTTTGAGAATTCTTTTATTAACCATCAGCAGGCATGCCAATATAATCGTAGCTTTCCATGAAAGTTGGGGGGGGGGGGGGGGGGGGGGGGAAACGGACGACCATTGTAGCATTGTAGCCATCAGCTGCTGCGTTGGGCAGGAGGCTGCGAGTCGTTGTAGCTTCATCCTCTTCCCATGCATGAATGTGATTTGAAATTGGAAGGCCGGAGAGCCCAGGTTCACTTTAAAGCTTGGAGTCTCTAAGCAGCTTTGCGACCCAAACTAATACCCCATTAACTTTACCCATTTGCCACTGACAGCGTGGCGGTCAGCAGCAAGCAGGTAATATAAACAAATCAGTGCCCCTATCAGAGCTACGAAATAACCCCTAAAGAGGAGGGAGGAATCACCACCATTGGCATAATAACTAGCAGAAGCCCACTCTGCTTCCACTGAAAAAGGGGTTTGGGAATACCCTCATGCGCATCAGTGTTGCGTTGCCATCTGCTTTTTAAAATATTAAATCCTGCGGCATCCTTTTGGTGAAAAGTATGCTCGTCTGCCCTTTAAAATCAAACTAGGCAATACATTTACCTAATTAGACAGTGGGGAGTTCACTTTTCTTTAATTTCAGTCTTTTACTTCAGCTTCTTTTGGTGTTTAAGGTAAAGGATATTAGTTTTACCGAATGGAATACATCCTTTACAGGCACCCAGTATCAACACCAAGCACATCCTGGTGAAGTTTATACATAGTTAGATAGAGAGAATGTTGCAATTTTTTCTATTTCAACAATATGCTTTGGCCCCAACCTCAGGAAACCATCCCTACTGCACCAGCGCGAAGAAATTTCATTTCGTACATAAGCCATCCTGTGGCCTCTCAATGTGATTTCAAAATAGTGCCAAATTAACGACAGCTTTGTGCTATGCCATGTAACAGCAAACTCGCTAAGGCAGCATGTGACCCCTGCTTATGGTGCCTTGCTGTCTAGGAACTAACATCAAGAAGGAGACATTTATCCCGTCAATCTGCACAGGATTCAATGCCAAGTCCGAAAGCCAGAATACAATCCACACCACCACCACGCCACCCACACCTTTGTAATTCTTTTAATACTAACAAAATTTAAAATGCTCAAGCAAACATATTACACAGAGCAAAATCCAGAAAGTTTCTGCTTATTTCCAAAATGGTTCGAATGTTTTGGGAATTTGGATAATGGGCAGAAACTTCAAAAAAAATCTCCTATAGTCATAACTCTGATTCTAACCTTTGCACATCTAAGAGCAGCAAGAGTAGATGATAGAAAGTTGTACATCATTGTGATATTTAAATATTAATAAATATGACCAGAAACAATAATAAAGTGAGCACAGGCTTAAAAAAAGACTTGCATTTATATTGTGCCTTGTCATGTCTCTCCAATGTTCCAAAGTGCTTCACATACAACTAATTTGTTTTTGAAGAGGAATGAGCGTTACGTAGGCAAAGACAGCAATCAATTCCCACACAGCAATGAGATAAGTGACCAGTTAAATTTATTTTGATAGTGTTGGTTGAGGGAGAAATGTTGGCCAGGACACCAGAAGGAAAGTTGGCCAGGATACTAGGAGAACTCCTTGATGCTTTGAATGGTGCCGTGGGACCTTTAAACTTAACCACAGGAACAAACAGACAGGGCCTCAGTTTAATGCCTCATACAAAGGACACCTCCGGGCATAGGCTCAGTATTGCCCTGAAGTGTCAGCTTAGTTTGATCGACTCAAGTCCTGCAAAGGCAGAACTCACAACATAAGAACGTAAGAAATAGGAGGAGTAGGCCATACGGCCCCTTGAGTCTGCTCCGTCATTCAATAAGACCTTGGCTGATCTTTGGCCTCAACTCCACTTTACCGCCCGATCCCCATAGCCCTAGATTCCCCTAAAGAGGCAAGACCTTCAGAGAGGGAAGAATACTGCCAACTAAGCCAAATTCATACTCACTAAACACTGCGATGAGAGATCCACCATTTTACATACCTGTTAAAAAAACGTACTTTTTTTGTGAAGGCAACATACCTGCACATTCCCTCTCCACTTTTCTCCCTCCTCTCCTGAAGGTAGTGGCTCTTACTGGGGTGTGCTTCTATACATGCCGGCAGCCTCTGTGCACCTCACGAGAGGCCATTTCTCACATGCAATACGAAACACCAAGGGGGTGATTTAAAACCCCAAGAACGGGTGGGTTGGGGGTGGGTGGGAGTTGAAAATAGTTGTTTTTTTGAGGTCACCACCGCAAAATTTTCGGACTTTGCATTGCCAGTGGGAAGCCTGTACTTTTACGCACCGATGTTAGACCCAGAAATAAAGCCGGGTTGCGGACGCGACCCAAAAAATAACTATTTTCAACTCCCACCCGCCCCCAACCCACTCATTCTCGGGGTTTAAAATCACCCCCCAAGTGTCAGCAGGCTACTTGTATCACAACTGAACCCAAAACCCACACGTGTACTTTCCATTAGTGGTCAAGAGCTAGTGATAAAGAACAGGAAGCCTAGCTATTCTTCCCCTGCCCAAGGAATGGACCTGAAGCCAACTGCAGTATTTTGCAGCTGCCCCAACCGAGATCAGCTAGCTTAGAACATCTTGGGGATCAAATCAGGGACCTTGCAGGTCTGTATGGCTCAGTAGCATACTACACAATGCAAATCCACACTTGCACATATCAAAAGGTACCATGATAGAGATTAGACTTTGGGTAGGTTTCAATATAGCTTTTGTCAAAGGAGGGTATTTTTGTTGAACAAAAAAGTCACTGCTATACAGCTTTCTAGATGTTTTCAGCAGCAGAGCAGACTTTCATCATGTTAATCAAATGACCATGACTATGAGAATTCAAAATGTCAGAAATCATTTTTTTCAGAATACTAACTAAAAACTGAATGTTGTCCATTTAATTTCTTCTTTAAACTGCAACTGTGGTAAGGTAACCAATTCTAACTTCTCTGGAAAAAGGAATTAAAATATCGAATTCCGTTTTATACTATAGTTACATTATAAATAATAGTGTCCTAGAAAAGTAATGAATCATCCAGTAACAGATATTGTAACTACTTCTAAAATGATGGCACCTCAGTACCTAAGCAAAGGTGTATCTGAAACATCTAGTCATCCAATGATAAACATTTTCAATAGAATGAAGCTGAAACTATCCAATCCTTTTTCTAAATGAATTTAAACATCAAATTACCACGAACTGAGCTCTGCCAATGGCTCAGCAAATTTACACAGCAAATAGCTGAGGGACACAGACCAGGGACGGTTCCAGATTCAATCCTCAGTCGGTGCTAATTTAAATTATCTCATCCAGGACAGCAACGTGAATGCAACTTACCTCAGCCCCCCATGGGCTAAGCAGGGGAAAACACCCAGGATTCCCACTATGCACAGGAAGCACAGGTTCTGGAAACAAATTGGCTCCCACTGATATTCAACTTTATTATTTTATCTCTTCCAATCACATCTGTTCTTCCTCAATTGTAGAATATGTACAATTTGTGACTTTAAACCATTGGAGTTATCGATGGGGAAACGTTTCTGTTCTACGTCTAAGATTCTAGAAGGAACAGGTTTTTTTTGATTTGCTGAGGGAAATATAATGTTGGATGCAAAGTGTATAGTGAGAAACATGCAGTACATAAGGGACAGTATTTGCACAAATAATTAAAACAAAAAGTGTCAATATTCATTAAAAGTATTACCAGTTTTAGCTGTTTTACAAAAACTCTTTTACATGATTTAAGCTTTCCCTCGACTGGTTCTGGTGACAGAGGCTCTTAGATAGCTCTTTTACCAGTTATCTGTGAATGTGGCTATTTGCCCATTTTGCCAAAAAGTGCATCAATTTTGTTTACAAAATCACACATTTGTTGAATTGCATTATTTACAAACAAAAACGAAGAGAACAGAAACATGGGATAACAGAAGCTGTTTCTTCAAACCCAAAAATGCTTCGAACTGACAAGTCCTTGCTTGCAGGAAATGCGGGTCACAGATAGGGCTGCAACAATGTAACCCCAATACTCCAAACCACTCTCCCTGTGGGATCACAAAATTATTCCTACAAAATGTTGAAAACTGCAGCAGCTAATATTTCTGCATTGTTTGTAGCAATTGTTATTCAACAAATCCCGCACTTTAACGTATGGTACACATTCACATTATGTTCAATCTACCCCCACTAACACTTAACAGCAGTTAAAATGAAGTGATATCACACAAGAACACCTCACTATTCCTAAGTATGCATTCCACACCTGACTGATGTTAAATTTGACTGCTGATTTCTCTTGTATAATTAAACCAGAAATACCATTGATTTAGGGTTATGTATTACATGTATATAATAAAGTGGAATATTCCACCAGTAGAAGGGGTTCCTTAGCTTACTGTACTGAAGAAAACATATTTACTTATGCCTGAGGCACCCAAGGACCAAGACTTTCACACTCAATACAATATCTATATATTTCATATGTATAGTACCACAGACATTTCTGAAGAAAGCATTTTTCAATGTACAATGAAATCAATAAGGGAATAGAACATGTTAGCACTGGCCTCAAACCTACTGATGTAGATATGCAGTCAAACTGGATTTAAAGAGCTTGAAGTTCAAAAATAACCCTGCCCCATGACAATTAAAGAAAGAGTTTTTCCATCAGGACCACTTTAAAAATCAACTATAACATTTGTGTGATTTATTTTCTTCTGCCAACTTTTCGAATAATTTGTTTGAGTGCTAATGACATAATGGAGGAAGGGGGAAGGCGGCTACAACTTGGAGGAGTTACTGATCCCAATATGACAGAACTAAAGACACACACAATCACATTATACTTACTGGAATCATGCTAAGACATCATCATAATTGGGTGTAGAGATGCAAGCAATTGCTACTGAAGTTCTGAACTTCAAATGGTAGAACCAGCATTCACTAGCACATGGTACAAGTCCATCCACTGGACAAGCAGTGAGAAGCTTATGCTTGGAAGTATGTTATTGGTGGTTTAAACTTCAGGAATATCCCTCCACACACCTAGGAATCCCTAAGCCATAGCTCTTGCCAAACCACACTTAAACTCTCTGAATCTATTATGTAGGAACGAGTATCTACTCTATATTAAGTAAACAGAAGTTGTGGATTTCTCTGTAGCTTAGTTTAGAAATTCTTAAATATTGTGATTCTTTATAATATGAGATTCTTAAATGGAGATGCCATCTTTAAAAATTACTATAATCACAGGTATAAATACAGTTTGAGAATTTTTTTAATATTCTACAACAGAAATGACACTTTTTCTGCTTGACCAACCAAATGTCAACTTCACCGCCTTCATGATTCCAATAAATTATTTTTCAACAACATTTCAAACTACTTTAAGGATTTTTCTGGGAAAATAAAAAAGCAAAAATCAAGTTTTATTCCACTCCTTGTTCACTATGACTTTGTCATTTGATATGAAGACATAATTTATGGAATAAAATGTTTCCCATCTAATTATACAGTGAAATAGTCTAAGACCCACCAAACTAACCACAGCCACCACATTCATCAGCCATCCCTCTACCACAAGACGGCACACGTAGAAAAAAACACTGGCACGGACTTGATGGGCCAAATGGCCTGTTTCTGTGTTGGAACATTCTATAATTACCAAAGCAAAAAAATCATTGAAAGTGTCGGCATTTTCCCTCATATTCATGATACCATGAATATTCAACTCAAAACTTACCAACACAGCTTGTCCAAAACTTGATTAATCATGGGCCACATATTTGGGTTATACAGAGTATTTAATTACTCAATCCTCGCTCCCATGTATGCTCTACATGACGAGTTTTGCTATTAATTTAATGGAAAGTATGCAGACTCTTATTTAGCTCCAAAATATAAATCCAGAAATAAGACATTTTCTGACAATTAATCAGGAAATTATTTAATGAATGCACTGATATACTAGGATGCTAAGTGAGATTTATTTTTCAAACTGTCCCCCCACCACTTACTTATTGTAGGCTTCACTTCCACAAGCCCCACCAGCCCTCTAGCACTGCACCCAAGCAGCCCTTTTTGCTGTGTAAGTTCAGACAGCAAGGGTCAGCATGGTAGGCATCAGAGCCGACCCCATCCTTATCTGAAGCACACCAGCAGTTTCCAACAAGATTCAATGGATAGTAATCTGGAGCAGGCCCCTGGCTGATTTTCCCCTTTCCTACCCCTGGGATACTGTGACCAACTGTAATACCTGCACAGCTGCCCTAAGTGAGCACAAACCATAGATTGACTAGGTCTGTTTGGTGCAATCCAAATTGTGAACTGCGCTTACCCACTGAGCCATTGCAGTAGTTGGAATTGTTAGATTTTAATGGATTAACTTGATTTTATGAAAACACTCACATTGCAGCATCTACTGCACAGATGGCAGAGTCCAATTATATCATGCATTTATCTCTGGACTTGAATTTAATTTTCATCCTTAATAAATATTGATTAATGATAATCTTGCAGGGAATCTGTCTTTTCCATTAGCTAAACTAATCTGAATCAATCAAGGCCAATGAGGAATATTGAGAATAAGACATTGAGTGCAGCTAATTTTACTATGCAAACTAGCAAGATTAAAAATTTTCACCAGCATTTTGCCATTTTCCACTTATATGAAGGATTCAAATGTTTGTCTATTGGAGTTTATCCAAAAAAAGATTTGACTAGATATCTCAATACTGTATCTTTAATTATTCAGCACTTTTCTAAAGTCCTCTGGTTAAGCAATTCAGTCTATAATTTTATCTTTAACATCAACGTGGATTGTTTGTTTTAACTTATGATCTCCTTTCCTGGGGCAATTTAGATAAGTTCAACCATATTTCCCTTTAGTACTTATGTTCTCTCTGGTGTAGTGCTTTAATGTACTACATTAATGTACTGCACATGCTAGAAAAACAAACTAAATTTTCTCAGTTTTCAGCTGAAATAACAATTTCTTAGTTCTCTTACTCATTCCTCTTCCCTATTCTGACACCTAATGTCTCAAACACGTTCACTCTTTGTCCTTTCTCTTAACATCTGGCCCCGACTTCCTGAGGTAGTTCTGTTCCCCTGCGAACTCGTGTAAAACATCTTGAGATGTGAAGGGACAGACACGTTTTATTTAAGCAGCAGACATGTCAACATTCACATTATGAAGAGAGCTCCCACAAAGTGATTACAAATGAAAGGCAAATAACATTTTAAGCGTAAATCAGAAACTACAGCGACTTGTTTACTTGCTGCACTAGAACTTAGGAACATGGGTAGGCCATTTAGCCCCTCGAGCCTGTTCCGCCATTCAATGAGATCATGGCTGATCTGTGACCTAACTCCATATACCCGCCTTAGCCCCATATCCCTTAATACTTATGCAAAGTAGTTAAACTGCCACCCCTTTCTACATTGTAGCCAAGGAATATCTAGTCCCTCCGTGACTACTGAGCTATGATTTATATTTTTCACCAAAAATTAAGGCATTATACCTACTGGGCTGCTCAGAAAACACTTGCAAGGGAAAAATGCGAAAAAAATGATCCTCCTATTCTTATTTACACAAAACAAACACAACATATACAGGGCACGACACGATCGAACAAGTGACCATTTTTGGAAACTGCAAAAACAAATTCGGTTCAAGGGGATCTATTAAAGAACATGCCCTGCAGCAAAAAAAATGTAAAGGTGGACCACGCAGCTCCCTGAATAACCACTTTTATAACGTTATGGAGCCTTCCCACAAACATCTATTCCGTGCGAATTTACTGGGTAAAAAAAAATCCCTCAATCGCCTTGTCCGGATATTCCTGTCGATCTCCAATACACTGGATGAACACAGGACCGAGACATCGCGTCTAATCATCTCAAATGTGCCTGCCAGCCCTTTTCTTCCCTGTGGCCTTTACTCTCTCTCTCTCTTCCCCCCCCCCCCCCCCACCCACCGACTGCATTGTTCCAACACCTAAAGAGAGCTCGTTCGCCCCGTAACAAACCCGAACACAATGAGGAGACCGAGTGCCAACCGCCTCCTCAAACTACCCCAAATAAACTTGGACACAAAAGACCCTTTTGGAAAACGTCCCAACTTGCACGCAGCTCAGGTGCGAGCGGAAAAATCCCAACGCACGACACTCTGGACCCGTCGTTTTACACCGACCGACCGACGACCGACCTGCCTCATACAGACACTTCCTTCCCTCCCTCCCTCCCTAACACCAATCAACTGGGTGTGAATTGGCCGTTTGAAAACTAACAGAACCGAGATCGGTTCGTGGGGGAGTGGGTGGGGGGGGGGGAAGCTTCGGCTTCACGTTTCGGGTTTCCGTTTATTCGACTGTCAAATCGCGGTTTAGAGTCGATACAGGGGCGAAGGGAAAGGGCGGGGGGGGGGGGGGGGACTGGATACCGTGTAAACCATCGCCCTGCCAACCAGCCCAGACAACGACACGATCGGCTCGACTCGGCACCGCTCGGCCCTCCTCGATCCAGCACCCAAAAAAATAAATAAAACCCCTCACTCACCCAAAGTTCCGCTCCCCAGTGCATGGCTGCCGGCTGGTTATTATCCTGACTGAACTGACTGACGGCGGCCGAGCTCTTCCTCCTGTGTGTGTGTGTGTTTTTTTTAAAAGACACCCTTCAGCCGCCTCTTCTTCCTTGTCCTTCTCTCCAGGCGAATGCTTCATTTACATTCGCGGTGGAAGCCGGGATGTTGGAGGACTCGGCTGGGCTGAGATTGGAGGCTTGAGGCTCTCGCCCAGTATCGATCAATAGCCAACTGATGATGATAGTGAGGAGGAGGCACTGACTTGCACAAGGGAGGAGGGAAGGGGGTTGCCAACATTATTCACTCTACACACAATGATTCAGACAGGCGAATGTGGGAAGCGATTGCAACAAAAGTGCCCTCTCTGGATTTTTAACCCCGTTCCAGCTATTTAAACCTCTTTGTGGTAGTACGAGAATAGGTGTTAAATGAGTCCTTTGTCCATATGTAGGTAAACAAAGTATGATACCAGTTATTCCTTTTTTTAAAAGTAAACTACAACATAATATCTTGCAACGATCTGTTTTGCAGACCTATCATTGTTATTCCTGATACGGTATTGTTTTAAAACAAGTTCGAAAATGATAATTGCGGCTTAATGTGGAAACCTGAACACCATGTGTATGGATACATACAGCAGGTACCTCCTCACACTCCACACCCAAAGGGAACAACTGCACAAAAGAAACCATCCTCTTATCGTGTAACCCATTTGGGATTATATTTAACTACAAGACCACGATAGCAATATGACAGAAATAGATTGCAATGAACATTTATGTAATATATTCAAATATTTATTCCACTCCATGTCTTCGTCAGTTAGGCAGACTTCACTAAAAGTTACGGACTTTTTAATGATGTCACCTTCCACAGAATAATCGGCGCTTCTAACTTGAAGTCAAGCAGTGAGTGGAGGCAGATATGGACAGAGCAGTGAACTGGCACGTGTGTGGTGTTCAGTACTGAAAAAAAGTTGATAACTGCCAATTAGGGTTGATCAGGATGTCCACGGGTAACAAGGTCTCTTACAATAACAGCCCACTCTTCAACTTGACAAGCACTACCAAGCTATGATGGAAAAACGTCATAGATAACGTGAAAATATATCAGAAACGTAGAAATTCCTAAAATACATCTCTAAATATCACAGTCAGCAACATCAGTGTTCTATAAAATCCGATCATGATATAATATTGTAGTCCTGTTTGGAAGGTTGTGGAGGAACCTATAATTTCTGGACTCAGCACAGTCTATAACACTGTGTTTTAAAATATCAAATGAAAAAGACTATTTTAATAGAGGGCTTCATCGTTTTCAGGTTGCTTGGCAGGAATTGGCTGCAAATAACCAGTTTTACTAATGACATACCTACAAGTGTTTCCTAAATGGATATAACCAGTACTCATTGTTTATGAAAAAAAACAGAAAATGCTGAAAATACACTGCGTCAGGGACTTTTTTAATATCATTTTTTAAATCTCTACCCATAGGCTTATAAAACAAAACAAATAATAAAATGATTACTAAACATATAATTAGACTATACCCAGATTCTGACAAGAGACAAGGACTACATTTTTTAAAAAAAGAAACTTATACTTTTATTTTTGAAAAATGAAATGTTGAAAGTCATTTTTGAATTTGATTTATTCAGAATGATGAAAAGACATCAGTAGCCACATTGAACACAACGTAATAAAATTTCTGATTCTAACATACGTCTTGGGTTCAGAACCATTTGTAATATTTTTCTGCAACAAATGTTTTGGTCCTTGTTCACTAACACTACTTTTTTTTTACTCGTTCATGGGATGTGGGCGTCACTGGCGAGGCCAGCAGATATTGCCCATCCCTAATTGCCCTTGATGTGTGATACTGCCAGACTTTATATTCACATTATTCTACATTTTTTATTTTCTTCATTTGCTTATCTTATATGCCTGATACCCCACTCAAGTAGTCATTATTCATGTAGGAACCTCAAATGGCATGCATTGTAGATAAGCCAATCCTGTTCACACATGTGATCTTTCAGCAGGATTTGTTGAATAGTGATCAGGACCAGAAACGCTGCACAATATTCTTTTCCCCAGTCCAAATACACAGAGGACAATTGAAGGGCTCATGTGGTCCCCTGGTTAGGCATTAACTGGGTGGGCTGGAATGCAGGGAGGTGGTGGGAAGGATGCTCCAGTTCTAATTTTCTTATTGTCAAAAAGGTCTTCCACAAGTAATCCATTTGAGCAAAAGATTCATCTCAAGTGTGTTCCAGTCTATTCTGCTGCTAAATGGGTAGTAGCAGCATTGCAGAGAAGTTAACAGGAGTCCTGTGTGAATAAAATAATTCCTATTTGCATCATACAATTGGCTTTGCTGAGAATTATATAATTCATAATTATATATCAGCCAGGTCAGTGTCTTTATAACTTAAGCCATAAAATTTCCCAGCAACTCTTGGTACTCCACCAGTTTGCAGTCTCCTGGAAGAGGAAACCAGGTATTATATACTCCAGGGCATACATTTTTTTTAGTATTTAGTCATATGTAAAGTGTCACAAAACTACATTCAGGAAACCCTCAATTATTTAACTGTTTTAACAGAAATCAGAAGCATTATTAAGTAGAAAATTCTACAACTGAAGAATATAGCTAGTTTCTGCCAGCAAGATGGTGGAATTAGCATATAAATGATACTTTGAATGTAACATGACCACTAAAATTAAAGTTTCCCCCAACTGACATTATCAATGCCCTTTTTGGTTCCAAGATGGCTATGTGGGCAAATGCAGTATTTGATATAGCACTGAGTTAGATCAACCAGGTGGTCCCTAGTCTATGCTGAGTTAACTGAACTCAGCATATTGTAGGGAAAGATACTAAAGTTTAAAAAAAAACTACAAGTGTTGAATCTCTGAAATATAAAAAATATGCTGAAAGTATATGCCGTCAGCATCTGAACAGAGAGGACAGGTTGATACTTCAGATGTAGACACTTTATCAGAACTAGAACCTGGAAGTAGTTAGAAATGCTGCAATGAAACAGCACTAAAAGTCTGTGAAAATAACTAAGTAAGGCTGTGAAAAGGCACAGGAAAGATGCACAGAAGACACCCTCCAAAATTAAGTTGAATGAAGTGAAAGATAGCAGGAGCAAAAAAAATGGAGATAGCAAAGGCTTGAAGTTCCTAAGGGTAATGTTCAGACCAGAGGGTGGTAGAAGAGAGGGGGTACAGGAGAAACATGAGATACTGTTCCTGAAGTTTGTTTAGAGTCTAGTTCAAACAGTGTAGAACACCAAAGACAGAAAGGTCTGAGTGGGAACAGAAGGTGGAGTTGAAGTGACAAGGATGCTACAACTGGCCTCAGCACTCCAGGGCTAGGATGTGGAGAGAGAGAAAAATAATCAACTAATGTTCCCACAATTGATTGCTATCCAATCACTCCTGCTACAAAGTGTACATGGGCATATTGAGCTTGGCTGTGATGCCCCATTGCAGTTGAATAGTTTGTTGATGCTCACTGTTTTACACAAAAATAGTCATTTAGGTGGGGTACCAGCAGCTGGCCAGTGACAGTAGAATTGTACTCCAGGACGAATCAATACTTTCAGTAGAGAAGGTGAAAAAACAATAAGCCTTCCTTAATGCAGAGTTTTTGTACTGTTTACTTTTTCCTGTTTATGAAAAGAATATTTGACAGATTTAAGATTGTGGCATTGATATATAAATGATACTTTGAATGCAATATGAACACTAAAATTAAAGTTTTTTTGTGGCAGATGATTTGCATTTTCATTGATTTGATGCAGGTATATTAATTGTACAGACATTGGAACTTTCTGCATAAAGTATCACTTTCACATGAATTACCATTAATTGTTTTGCATTTGAATTGTATTTTGAGCCTATTAGGTTCTTACCAGAAATTATTTAGTCACAAGCTCTGTTCACTCATTATACATAGAGAACATCTTCAGTAAGAAAACATGATGGCCACCTAGTGGAAAGTACAAACACATTATTGCCTAAAGCATTCTAGTCTACAGCAAAACCTTGAATTTTATACTGATTATTCATTTAGAAAGACGCAAATGTCCAAATGCTTTGAATTTTGTTTTTATTCTACACCAGTTTCAAAAATGAAACAGTATTTGTAATGCCTTACATTTTGAAGGACAAAGATAGGTTTTGATCAACATGTATGATAAAGAGCAATCCACTAATCCTAGGTTCCTAGCACCACTCCATTTTTATTGCTTCATGCACAAAGTGCACACACAATTTTTGAAGTGGACATTTGCAATTTACTGGGAACAGCCAGTAACTGATTTTTGGCAGTGTTAAGACTGGGTAATGAAGTGCACCAAAGAGAAAATAGAAGCTAATAATTAAATTGTCAATAAAAGCTGGAGGTTTTAAATATTCATGAGGTATCAGGGCCAGATGAAGTGCATCCAAGAATACCTAAAAAAAATGAAGATAGAAGAATTGGGTCTTGTGGCAGAATTTGTGCTGAAATATGAGCAGTTTTGTTTTATGTGACGCTGAATAGGAACTGGCTCAAATTCATGTTACAGTGGACTCCTACTGCTGCCAATAAGACTAGCACTAGAATTGAACCCAGGTCTGAGAGGTGAAATGATTACTGATCCACTATGTCATTTACACTTCATTCAAGCACAAAGAGTAGATCCAAGCTAATATGGATTAAAGAAATTTGGCTTTCTGAAAACTTTCAGAAGATTTCTCAGAACAAATGTGTGACCAAAGTGAATAGACTTGGGATCAAGCAAGAAGTTACAAATTAGATAATAAATTGGAAAGATAATGAGGACGTTGATCAACAAGAGTTATTTTTTCTCTGACCAATTGCCTCCTCTCCATTTTCCTCCTGAATCCAACATCTTGCTATGATTCCACACAAATCAATCAATCCTCAGCACCTCATCCGACGGGTGATGATACCTTTCCCCTTAATGAAGCCTCCCCCCCGACTATATCTTCCACCACTTACCCCGCTCTAACTGCCGCAATGGTGGTGTGGCCCTTATTACAAAATCACACCTTCATGTATCCCCCTACACCTCTGGTGCCTTCTCCTACTTTGAGTATCTCACCCTGTTCCACCTCTCTCACCTCTCCTTTAAAATCCTTGTTCTCTACCGCCCACCCAAGTACCAGGCCAGGTTTGTCACCAAGATATCTTCACTGCTTTCCTCCCTCAGCCTCTGCACCAAACAACTTCTCATCTTTGGTGATTTCAACCTCCATCTCAACTCATCATGCCCTCTCTCACTGCCCACTGCCCTCCTATCCTCCCTTAATCTGTCCCTCCATATAAACTCCACTACCCATATTCACGGCCACCCCCTCGACCTTGCCATCTCAGGTGGCCTTTCTACTCCCATCGTGTCAATCACGGATAAGACCAACACTGATCACTTCCTTGTATCCTTCTCCACCCACACCCCCTTTCCCCCTCCCAACCCACATCCTTCTGTGTCTGACCCTGAAAAAAACTCTCCCCCAAGTCACTTACAACAGCACTTTCAAATTCCCAATTGTCTAGCCTTTAGCCCTCCATTCACCACAACATTTCTGCAGCTACCGATCTGCTCAATGACACCCTCACCTCCACCTTTGATGCCCTTGTCCCCATTAAAACCATTACTCCCTCTGTCGCAACCCCTGGTATGGCCCTCATCTCTGCTCCCTTGTCTAAGGCCTGCAGACTTAAACATTTTTGGCGGACAACTGTTTTAGCCATTCATTGCCTGATCTGGCTGGACCACATAAAACACTTTCAGGTCCTGCTCTCCTCTGCCAAAACTGCTCACTATTCCAGGATCATCCTAGAATGCAAAGATAACCCCCAGCTTCTCCACTACAAATCATCTTCTTAAACCCCTCTTTCCTGCCCCTCCACCCTCACCTCCAACAACAAGTGCAAGGAGCTGATGGACTTCTTTGTCACTAAGATTGTGACCATCCGTTCAGCTGGCCCTGTCGCTTCCCTCCCTTCCCCAAGCCCACCAAGCCAAACTTCCCCAAAGTTTCCCCCCATCCCAGTCTTTCTCTAGTTTCTCTCCTATCTCCTCTCATGCCCTCTCCAAGCTCATCTTGTCCATAAGACCCACCTCCTTCTCCCTCGACCCTATTCCTACCAAACTACTGATCACCCAACTTCCCTTCCTGGCCCCTGTGTTAGCTGATACTGTTAACGGTTCCCTCTCCTCAGGTGCTGTCTCTCTCCCCTTCAAATCTGCCAACATCACTCCCTCCTCAAAAAACCCACCATTGACCCTTGCAAACTATCGCCCCATCTCCAACCTCCCTTTCCTCTCCAAAGTCCTTGAACATGTTGTCGCCTCCCAAATCCGTGCCCATCTTTCCCGCAACGCCATGTTTGAATCCTTATCAAAGTCACAAATGACATCCTATGTGACTATGACAATGGTAAACTATCCCTCCTCATTCTTCTCAACCTGTCTGCAGCCTTTGACACAGTTGACCACACCATCCTCCTCCAACGCCTCTCCTCCGTCGTCCAGCTGGGTGGGACTGGCCTCGCCTGGTCCCATTCCTATCTGTCCAGTCGTAACCAGACAATCACCTGCAATGGCTTCTCTTCCTGCTCCCACACCATTACCTCTGGAGTCCCCCAAGGATCTATCCTTGGCCCCTTCCTTTTTCTCATCTACATGCTGCCCCTCGGTGACATCATCCAAAAACACATCAGATTCCACATGTACACTGACAAAACCCAGCTCTACCACACCACCACTTCTCTCAACCCTTCCACTGCCTTTGATTTGTCACGCTGCTTGTCCGACATCTAGTACTGGATGAGCAGAAATTTCCTCCAACTAAATGTTGGGAAGACCAAAACCATTGTCTTCACACTGCTGGCAGTGTACTATAGACCCCCGAACAGTCATAGGGAGATAGAACAGCAAATATGTAGGCAAATTTCTGGGAAATGCAAAAACAATAGGGAAGTAATAGTAGGAGATTTCAACTATCCTAACATTAACTGGGATAAAATCAGTGTAAAAGGCATAGAGGGCACAGAATTCTTAAAATGCATTCAGGAGAACTTTTTTAGCCGGTATGTAAGAAGCCCATCAAGAGAGGGGACAGTTCTGGACTTTTTAATTCATTCATGGGATGTGGGTGTCACTGGCAAGGCCAGCATTTATTGCCCCAAACCTAATTGCCCTTGAGAAGGTGGTGGTGAGCCACCTTCTTGAGCCGCTGCAGTCTGTGTGGTGAAGGTTCTCCCGCAGTGCTGTTAGGTAGGGGGTTCCAGGGTTTTGACCCAGTGACGATGAAGGAACGGCGATATATTTCCAAGTCAGGATGGTGTGTGACTTGGAGGGGAACGTGCAGGTGGTGTTGTTCCCATGTGCCTGCTGCCCTTGTCCTTCTAGGTGGTCGAGGTCGCGGGTTTGGGAGGTGCTGTCGAAGAAGCCCTGGTGAGTTGCTGCAGTGCATCTTGTAGATGGTACACACTGTAGCCATGGTGCACCGGTGGTGAAGGGCGTGAATGTTTAGGGTGGTGGATGGGGTGCCAATCAAGCGGGCTATTTTGTCCTGGATGATGTCGAGCTTCATGAGTTGGAGCTGCACTCATCCAGGCAAGTGGAAAGTATTCCATCACATTCCTGACTTGTGCCTTATAGATGATGGAAATGCTTTTGGGAGTCAGGAGGTGAGTCACTCGCCACAGAATACGCAGCCTGTGACCTGCTCTTGTAGCCACAGTATTTGTGTGGCTGGTCCAGTGACCCTAAAACTTAGCATGAAAAAATATTGGCAAGTAAAATCAAGGAAAACGCAAAGATGTTTTATAAATACATAAAGAGCAAGAGTCTAACTAAGGAAAGAGAAGAGCTTATTAGAGACCAAAGAGTTAACCTATGTGTGGAGGCGGAAGACGTGGGTTTGGTTCTTAATGAATACTTTGCATCTGTCTTCACAAAAGAAGGGGACGATGCAGACATTGTAGTTAAGGAGGAGGAGTGTAAAATATTGGATGAGATAAACATAGTGAGAGAGGAAATATTTAGGGGTTTAGCATCTTTAAAAGTTGATAAATCGCCAAGCCCAGATGAAATGTATCCCAGGCTTTTAAGAGAAACAAGGAAGGAAATAGCGGAAGCTCTGACCATCATTTTCCAATCTTCTCTGGCTCCAGGTGTGGTGCCAGAGGACTGGAGGACTGCTAACATTGTGCCGTTGCTTAAAAAGGGAGAATGGGAAAGACCAAGTAATTACAGGCCAATCAGCCTAACCTCGGTGGTGGGCAAATTACTGGAAAAAATTCTGAAGGACAGTGTTAATCATCATTTAGAAAGGCACGGATTAATCAAGGATAGTCAGCATGGATTTGTTAAGGGAAAGTCGTGTCTGACTAACCTGATTGAATTTTTTGAGAAGGTAACAAGGAGGGTCGATGAGGGTAACACGTTTTATGTAGTCTACATGGATTTTAGCAAGGCTTTTGACAAGGTCCCACATGGCAGACTGGTCAGAAAATGAAAGCCTATGGTATTATTCACAATATTTATTCACGACTTGTATGAAGGCATAGAAAGTCTCATATCTAAGTTTGCCAATGACACAAAGATTGGTGGCATTGTAAGCAGTGTAGATGAAAACATAAAATTACAGAGCGATATTGATAGATTAGGTGAATGGGCAAAACTGTGGCAAATGGAATTCAATGTAGACAAATGTGAGGTCATCCACTTTGGATCAAAAAAGGATAGAACAGGGTACTTTCTAAATGGTAAAAAGTTAAAAACAGTGGATGTGCAAAGGGACTTAGGGGTTCAGGTACATAGATCATTGAAGTGTCATGAACAGGTGCAGAAAATAATCAAGAAGGCTAATGGAATGCTGGCCTTGAGATCTAGAGGACTGGAGTACAAGGGGGCAGAAGTTATGCTGCAGCTATACAAAACCCTGGATAGACCGCACCTGGAGTACTGTGAGCAGTTCTGGGCACCGCACCTTCGGAAGAACATATTGGCCTTGGAGGGAGTGCAGCGTAGGTTTACTAGAATGATACCCGGACTTCAAGGATTAAGTTACGAGGAGAGATTACACAAATTGGGGTTGTATTCTCTGGAGTTTCAAAGGTTAAGGGGTGATCTGATTGAAGTTTATAAGATATTAAGGGGAACGGATAGGGTGGATAGAGAGAAACTATTTCCGCTGGTTTGCGATTCTAGGAGTAGGGGGAACAGTCTAAAAATTAGAGCCAGACCTTTCAGGAGCGAGATTAGAAAACATTTCTACACACAAAGGGTGGTAGAAGTTTGGAACTCTCTTCCGCAAACGGCAATTGATACTAGCTCACTTGCTAAATTTAAATCTGAGATAGATAGCTTTTTGGCAACCAAAGGTATTAAGGGATATGGGCCAAAGGCGGGTATATGGAGTTAGATCACAGATCAGCCATGATCTTATCAAATGGCGGAGCAGGCACGAGGGGCTGAATGGCCTACTCCTGTTCCTATGTTCCTATGTATCCAAGGGAAAGTGACAAGTTGGATCCAGAATTGGCTCAATGGCAGGAAGCAAAGGGTAAGGGCAACAGGTGTTTTTGTGGCTGGATGCTGTTTCCAGTGAGGTTTCACAGGGCTCAGTACTAGGTCCATTGCTTTTTGTGGCATATGTCAATGACTTAGACTTAAATGTAGGGGGCATGATTAAGAAGTTTTCAGGTGACACAAAAATTGGCCATGTGGTTGATAGTGAGGAGGAAAGCTGTAGACTGCAGGAAGCTATCATGGACTGGTCAGGTGGACAGAAAAGTGGCAAATGGAATTCAATCCAGAGAAGTGTGAGGTAATGCATTTGGGGAGGGCGAACAATGCAAGAGAGTACACAATAAATGGTAGCATACTGAGAAGTGTAGAGGAACAGAGGGACCTTGGAGTGCATGTATCCAAGTTTGCTGACGATACAAAGCTAGGTGGGAAAGTAAGCTGTGAGGAGGACACAAAGAGTCTGCAGAGGGATATAGACAGGTTAAGTGAATGGGCAAGAAGGTGGCAGATGGAGTGTAACATGGGGAAATGTGAGGTTATTCACTTTGGTAGGAAGAATAGAAAAACAGAATATTTTTTAAATGGTGAGAAACTATTAAATGTTGGTGTTCAGAGGTGTCTGGGTGTCCTCATACAAGAAGCACAAAAAGTTAGAATGCAGGTACAGCAAGCAATTAGGAAAGCAAATGGCACGTTGGCCTTTATTGCAAGGGGGTTGGAGTACAAGAGTAAGGAAGTCTTTGTACAATTGTACAGGGCTTTAGTGAGACCTCACCTGGAGTACTGCATACAGTTTTGATCTCCTTACCTAAGGAAGGATATACTTGCCTTAGAGGCGGTGCAACAAAGGTTCACTAGATTAATTCCTGGGATGCGAGGGTTGTCTAATGAGGAGAGGTTGAGTAAAATGGGCCTATTCTCTCTGGAGTTTAGAAGAATGAGAGGTGATCCAATTGAAATATATAAGATTACGAGAGGGCTTGACAAGGTAGATGCTGAGAGTTTGTTTCCCCTGGCTGGAGAGTCTAGAACTAGAGGGCACAGTCTCAGGATAAGGGATTGGCCATTTAAGACTGAGATGAGGAGGAATTTCTTCACTCAGAGGGTTGTGAATCTTTGGAATTCTGTACCCCAGGGGGCTGTGGATGCAGAGTTGTTGAATATATTCAAGGCTGAGACTGATAGATTTTTGGACTCTAGGGGAATCAAGGGTTATGGGGATTGGGCAGGAAAGTGGAGTTGAGGTCATAGATCAGCCATGATCTGATTGAATGGCGGAGAAGGCTCGAGGGCCCGTATGGCCTCCTCCTGCTCCTATTTCTGATGTTCTTATGTCCACAGATCCCTGAAGGTAACAGGACAGGTAGATAAGGTGGTTAAGAAGGCATACAGGATACTTTCCTTTATTAGCTGAGGCATTGAATATAAGAGCAGGGAGGTTATGCTAGAACTGTATAAAACACTAGTTAGGCCACAGCCAGAGAATTGGGTACAGTTCTGGCCTCCACTTGAGAGGATACAGAGGAGATTTACGAGGATGTTGGCAAGACTGGAGAATTTTAGCTATGTGGAAAGATTGGATAAGCTGGGGTTGTTTTCTTTGGACAGAAGGGGCTGAAGGGAGATTTAATTGAGGTGTATAAAATTAGAAGGGGCTTAGATAGAGTTGATAGGAAAGACCTATCTCCCTTAGCAGAGAGGTCAATAACCAGGGAGCATAGATTTAAAGTAATTGGTCGAAGGATTAGAGGGGAGCTGAGGAGAAGTTTTTTCACCCAGAGGTTGGTGGGGGTCTGGATCTCACTGCCTGAAAGGGTGGTAGGGCAGAAACACCATCACATTTGAAAAGTACTTGGATATTTTTTTTTTATTCATTCACGGGATGTGGGCGTCACTGGCGAGGCCAGCATTTATTGCCCATCCCTAATTGCCCTCCAGAAGGTGGTGGTGAGCCGCCTTCTTGAACCGCTGCAGTCCATGTGGTGATGGTTCTCCCACAGTGCTGTTAGGAAGGGAGCTCCAGGATTTTGACCCAGTGACAATGAAGGAACGGCGATATATTTCCAAGTCGGGATGGTGTGTGACTTGGAGGGGAACGTGCAGGTGGTGTTGTTCCCATGTGCCTGCTGCTCTTGTCCTTCTAGGTGGTGGAGGTCGCGGGTTTGGGAGGTGCTGTCGAAGACGCCTTGGCGAGTTGCTGCAGTGCATCCTGTGGATGGTACACACTGCAGCCACAGTGCGGCGGTGGTGAAGGGAGTGAATGTTTAGGGTGGTGGATGGGGTGCCAATCAAGCGGACTGCTTTATCTTGGATGGTGTCGAGCTTCTTGAGTGTTGTTGGAGCTGCACTCATCCAAGCAAGTGGAGAGTATTCCATCACACTCCTGACTTGTGCCTTGTAGATGGTGGAAAGGCTTTGGGGAGTCAGGAAGTGAGTCACTCGCCGCAGAATACCCAGCCTCTGACCTGCTCTCGTAGCCACAGTATTTATATGGCTGGTCCAGTTAAGTTTCTGGTCAATGGTGACCCCCCAAGGATGTTGATGGTGGGGGATTCGGCGATGGTAATGCTGTTGAATGTCAAGGGGAGGTGGTTAGACTCTCTCTTGTTGGAGATGGTCATTGCCTGGCACTTACCTGGCGCGAATGTTACTTGCCACTTATGAGCCCAAGCCTGGATGTTGTCCAGGTCTTGCTGCATGCGGGCTCGGACTGCTTCATTATTTGAGGGGTTGCGAATGAAACTGAACACTGTGCAATCATCAGCGAACATCCCCATTTCTGACCTTATGATGGAGGGAAGGTCATTGATGAAGCAGCTGAAGATGGTTGGGCCTAGGACACTGCCCTGAGGACTCCTGCAGCAATGTCCTGGGGCTGAGATGATTGGCCTCCAACAACCACTACCATCTTCCTTGTGCTGGGTATGACTCCAGCCACTGGAGAGTTATGCACTTGAAGTGCCTTAACCTACAAGGCTATGGACCAAGAGCTGGAAAGTTGGATTCGGCTGGATGGCTCCTTTTCGGCCGGCACAGACACGATGGGCCGAATGGCCTCCTTTTGTGTTGTAAATTTCTATGATTCTATTCATAATATTTCTAAATTACTTTGCAAAGGGTAGAGAAAGTAGAATCACTGCTTGCAAACAATAACGTGATTTGATTAGCAGCAATTTTGAAGAAAGGGGTTAAATTTACAAAGGCTATCCAATGGTCCCTGCTAGAAGCACCTGCTTTAGATGTTGAGTGAGGACAAGTTATGATGCCCTCCAGAAGCAAATTACCCACCAACACTCACTGTCCACTCAATCATGAAGAATTGAATTGAGCAAGGTAGGGGTGGACATCTGGCACCCTTGGAACCATATTCAAGTGTTGTAATTTTGGGGATTTTACACCAGATAATGTCTCGGGTTCAGTGTCACTCCTGTAAGGAGACCTCATGTCCTCCATGATCTGATTTCACCTTTTTTGCCCCACATATACTTAAAAAATGCCATGCCCAGGGATCATAACAGAGAAACTTACTCTACTCACCACCTATTGGAATACAACATGTGCTGACACATGAATTCTCCTCTTTTTATAGAGGCTGACTGAATTCAAAAAGATCTATCAAGGTGAAACACAGGCTTCGAACCACTAACAGGTTTAGTTACATAAAATATGTGAACAAACAGTATACTGTTTAACACAGAGAGAATATCGACGTCCGTACACTCCTCATTATATGAAGAGTACAAAGACACAATTTGATTTCTCTTTAAATGTAGACCCTGAGTCAGAAGGCTACTTGCACTAGCTTAACCTTTTGAAGCTATGCTGGCTCAGGCTTTAAAGTACATACAGTCTTTTGGTTTCTGACTGCAAAAATCAGAAACACTGACTGAGATGGGCACTCTGAACCATTATTTCTTACTATTAAAAACAATATTTTATGCATCCTTTGCACGTTGAATCTAGCAGTACAGAAATACAAGTTGAAAAATTTAACACAGATAAAATCTATTTTGTCACACCTACCATGAGTTAGCACTTTTGGGAAAGGTGGGAGAAAATAAAATTGCAAAGTATAACATAATGACAATAAAAACATGGGTACATCATTACACAACATAATTAGGGAAAAAGACCTTAGTGACTGTGATAGTTGACAAATCAATGAATGTTTCATCACATTAGACGGCGGTGATTGCAAAGACAAATTGTGCGTGTCGGCAGATAGGTTTAATACAAGTCCAAGAAGATGATAATTGTACTTTACAAAACATCAGCAAGGCCAGATGTGGAGCACTGGAGCTAGTGACATTCGCTTCTACAAAAAAAGATTAGAGGCAGTCAAAAAGTATTTAGAGTATGGCAATGAAGTGCTTCTGGGTTTTCGATGATTGAGCTATGCTGAAAGGTTAAGGAGCTAATTATGTCCTGACTGAAAGTGACACAAGTTTTTAAACAACAAAGGGGATAAATAAGGTGGCTGCTAAATCCAAGACAGGATAAACAGTGGGTATAATCTCAAGAAGCTCGGAGCTGTACAACTATTCTACACACAATGTTAATTTATGCTAAGACTGTTATCTAGCACAATAGGTACTTATTCATTTGAAGTATTCAAAGGGGAAATGGATAGATTCCCAATTCAGTGGGTGCTGGAATGAAATGGGGTTAGGGTAGGAGATGGAGAAGGACGAAAACATTGACAATGCAGATCCTTAAAAATACATAAATGATGGTCAGGCTAAATGACCTGTCCTGTTCATATGTGCTTGTCACCAGATGTTAAATCCTTTCATACAGCTGTCTGAAATACCTGAGGAAATTAGAAACATCCATACAGAAGAATGTTACTGACCTGGTTATGAGATAGAAGCTGGTAATGGCAGCTCTGATTAGCAGCTGAAAATGCCCAGGAGAATATTTTAAAATATATATTTATGATTATATCTATTCAAATCATTGGAGAAATTTAGCTTGGAAAGATATTTTCAGCTATAAAACTAAAATTCCATTGCTTCTCAGTAGTTCATTGGTAGAAGGGCTTTAACAAGGGGTTTTGATAGAGGATTGGCATTGAGCATCAGAGATTAACAGTGAATTTTAGGGACTCAGTAACAAAAGAAGCATTTACAATGAGTAAAAGATTAACTGTTGAGTTTAGGAACTCAGCAACAAAAGAAGAATTAACAATGAGTTTTTTGAATTCAATAACAAAAGAGGTCTTAACAGATGCAGTAACAGCGAGTAAAAGATTAACTGCATTTTAGAAATTCAATAACAAAGAAAGCATTAATAGACAGAGTTATAGGAGTTCTCCCTCTTTTAAGAGGGAATATTAACATATAAGTGCTGGTATTTTAATGCCAATGCTTATGTGAAAAGGTGTGAAGATTAAGTGTTTATTTGTACATAATAGGAAGGAGAAAGAATGGGATTTGCCTGTAGAATTATAAGGATATAATTATACTTAAAACACATAATTATACTTAAAAAATAGATTATTTAAAAATAGAGGAAAAAATGAAGTGACAAAAGAATGTGTTGTGGCAATAAAGACTGGCACTCGTGAGTGGGAGAAGACAGGGTCCCTGGATTATGGGAGAAAAATTGAATGGGAACAAGAATTGTGATAAGAAAGAGTCTTGAGTTATTTGAGGGAACAGAAGCCTCGGAAGACGCAGAAAGGAACGAAACAAATTGTATGAGGATGAAAAGGATGAAAGAATTTTAAGGATACGAAGAGGAATATCCTGAACAAAGACCAAACAGGACCTCAGTTTTAACATCTCATCTCTCTGACAAAGTAGCACTCCCTCACTGCTGCACTGAAGTGTTTGCCTAGATGATGTCCTGAAATCCTGAAGTGAGCTTGAAACCACAATCTTCTGATTCAAGAAGCAGGAGTGCTACCAATTACGCCAAGCTGGCACAAGGAGGAAATATGTTGTGTAGGTTTTTTCTTTATTGGCGTCTACATTCCAGAGAGGATAGCTGATGACCAAGGATGCTGGAAAGATGCATTTGATAAATGTGTACATTGGAAAAAATGTATGGATGACAGAGAAATAGCTTGCAGTGTTAATTGATATCTTGTTTTCTGTATCTCACCTTGTTTAAAAAAATGGCATAAAATTAGTTGAATTTAAATTTCACCAACTCTGTTACCTTTAAGAATCCCCTGCTGAAATTTTTGCTGGAGCATTAGCAGGCCTTGAAGAATTTAGTCCTTCTGCCACGTTTTAAGAAAAAATTGCAGTCTAGTTTTATGTTGAGGGAAAGTGTTCTTTCTGGATGATTCTGAAAAGAAGTGATTGAAGGCTGTTCCCTCAGCATTGCAAAATTCTCTGCTGGCAAAATATCTGCTGACTTCATGGGCACAATTTTAAAAGGGAAAAACAGGTGGGTTGTGGGCTGGGGAGGGGGCACTCAAAATCACAACCATTTCGGACCCATCCCCAACACGCCCACTTCTGGCTTACAGAGGGGCGGGACGAGGGGCGGGCGACCAACCCACTCCCAGGAGACAGCTTGGTGATTAAAACCTTTCAAGGAGGCTGCAGGCCTCCATTTTTTCAATTTCAATCTCTGGGTGCTGGGATTTCCGGGCCTTCTCTTGCACGCCACGTGAAAGAAGGTGAGAAGGCCCAAAACTAACAGGCAAGTGCCTTTCTGGCACAGGTTATGGGCCCTGAGGAACAGGAGTGCTTCCCCCAGCCCAACAAGCCTACTTGCAGCAACCCCCCAGTAATCGCGGACCCCCCGACTCCCCCTCCACGATCACAGACCCCTGCGATGATCCCCAATCCTGACACCCACCCCCACCATGGCTGACCCCCAATCCCTCCCCCCATGACTGACTCCACCCACCAGTGACCTCAATGCCCACCAGTGCCCCGTGCCAACCCATACCCCTGTGCCCCCATGCCCCCCTTGACCACCCAACTTCCCTTCCTTGCTCCCATGTTAGCTGATATTGTAAACAGGTCCTATTCTTCAGGGACTGTCCTCCCTTTCAAATCTTTTGCCATCACCCTTCTCCTCAAAAAATCCACCCCTAACCCATCTGTCCTTACAAACTACCAACCCATCTCCAACTTCCCTTTCCTCTCCAAAGTCCTTGAACATGTTGTCACCTCCCAAATCCGTGCCCATCTTTCCCACAACTCCATGTTTGCAATTCTCCAATTAGGTTTCCATCCCTGCCACAGTACTGAAACACCCCTAATCAAAGTCACAAATGACAGCGCCTGTGACTGCGGTCCTCTATTCCTCTTCAACCTCTCAACTGGTCTGCAGCCTTTGACATGGTTGACTACTACCATCCTCCTACAATGCATCTCCTGCATTGTTCAGTTCAGTGGAACTGCTCACGCCTGGCTCCATTCTTAGCTATCCAGTCACAGCCAGAGAAGCTCCTGCAATGGCTTCTCTACCCGCCCCCACACCAATACCTCTGGAGCTCCCCAAGGATCTATCCTTGGTCCCCTTCTATTTCTCATCAATATGTTGCCCCTCAGTGACATCATTCGAAGACATGACATAGGGTTACACATCTACGCTGATGATACCCAGCCTTACCCTTACCACCTCCTCCAACGCCTCTGTGTTGTCAGGTTGTTTGTCAAATATCCAGTCCTGGATGAGCCAAAATTTTCCCCAATTAAACACTGGGAAGGCCAAAGTCATTGTCTTTGGTCCCCACCACGAACACTGTTCCCTAGCCATCGATTCCATCCCACTCCCTGGCCATTGTCTCAAGCTGAACCAGGCTGTTTGCAACCTTGAAGTTCTATTTGACCCTGAGCTTCTGACCCCATATCCTCTCCATCACAAAGACTGCCTACGTCCACCTCTGTAACATTGCCATCTCCGCCCCTGCCTCAGCCGATCTGCTGCTGAAACCCTTATCCATCCTTTTGTCACCTCCAGACTCAACCATTCCAATGCTTTCCTGGCAGGCCTCCCGTTTTCCACCCTCCAGAAACTTGAGCTCATCCAAAACTCACACCAAGTTCCGTTCACCCATCACCCCAGTGCTCACTGACTTACATTGGCTCCTGGTCCAGCAACGCCTCGATTTTAAAATTCTCAACCTTGTGTTCAAATTCCTTTGTGGCCTCGCCCCTCCCCATCTCTGTAATCTCCTCCAGCCCTTAAGGCACAGCTGCTAATGGTGGTGCGAAGGTAATGGGGGATGCACAAATATCCAGAGTTGGAGAAACACAGAGTTCTTGAAGGGTTGCAAGGCTGGCAGAGGTTACAGAGATTGGGACGGGCATGGCCATGAAGGGATTTGAACACCAGGAGCCAATGCAGGTCAGCAAGGACAGGGGTGATGGGCGAATTGGAATTGGTGTGGGATAGGATATAAGCAGCAGAATTTGAATGAGCTGAAGTTTACAGATGGTGGATGAAGGGAGGCCAGCAGGAGAGCATTGGAATAGACGAGTCTGGAGGTGACAAAGGCATTGATGAGGGTTTCAGTGGCAGAGAAACTGAGGTAATGATAGATGCAGGTGATGTTACGAAAGTGGAAATAGGCAGTCTGTGATGGCGAGAACATGGGGAACAAAAACTCAGCTTGGGACGCTGAGGTTGCAAATAGGTTGATCCAGCCCGAAACAATGGTCGGGGAGGAAAATGGAATCATTAGCAAGTGTATGGAGTTTGTGGCAGGGCACAAAGATAATGGCTTATGATTATCTGGAGGAAATTGTGGTTCATTCAAGACTAGATGTCAGGCAAGAAGTCTGACAACACAGAGGAATGGAGGGGTCATGGAGAAGGGATCATCAGTGTATGTGTGGAAGCCAACCCCATATATAGAGATGATGTTGCCAAGGGGCAGCATATAGATGAGAAAAAGAGGACAGGACTAAGGATTGCTCCAAGGGGAACTTCAGGGGTAACAGCGGGAGAGCTGGAAGAGAAGCCAATGCTGGTGATGCTTTGGCTACAGTTGGATAGTTAAGAGTGTAACCAAGCAAAGGTAGTCCTACCAAACCGGACAATGAAGGAGACACATTGGATGAAGATGGTATGGACAACCGTGTCAAAGATTGCAGAGATTAAGGAGGGATAATGCACCATGGTCGGTCAAAGAGAATGTTGTTTGTAACTTTGGTTACGGCTGCTTCGGGTTGGAAACTTGATAGAAGAGTTTCAAACAGGGAGTTGCAGGAGAGATGGACACAATTTGGAAACAATAACATAGAGGAATAATTCCCTCTATGGAGAGGAAACGGCGTTTGGAAATGGGATGAGAGTTTACAAGGACAAAGGGTTGAGGATGAGCTTTTAGAAGAGAGGGTGATGACAGTGGCTTTGAAAGAGATGGGACAGTGCCTTTGCGAATTAAAACTAAATAACTGCTGCCGTCTCATTAGTGAGATAAAAGCATTGGAATCAGCTGAAGGAATGATACTATCAAATTCTCTAATTAATCATTTGTTGTAGCACGAGGCTTAATTGTGAATTTGGTGAATTGGTTGATAAAAAATGGTTTCACAAAAAATGTAATTCTAAGCTGAGGCTTTCTACACCGAGCGAGTGTGGGTACATTTCTTTCATCCAAGGGATGATAGCCACATACACTACTAGAAATCAGGCATCATTCTCCCCCTCTTCTCTCCACCACATACACAAACTAAAAGGTATAAGATTTTTGTTTAAAGAGAAACACTTTCTAAAATCTTAATCTTGAGTTACGCCACTCCAAAGTTTCTTCTCTTCTACAGATGATACTTGTTGCTGGAGTACAATTTCACAGGTGCTGGAAACCCTCTGGTATCTCACCCAAGTGGCCTCAATGTGAGAACCTGCAGAATTAATATCAGAAGTCTGTTTGGCTGTAAAGCACACAAAGAATAAGGCTGATTCTAATCTCACCTGATGTTAAAATTCAAGACATGCTTTCCAGCGGAGGAATCTCAGAATATAGATCAACAACAGGTTATGGCGCAAGGCCAATCAGAGATTAATTAAATTGGGCAACATGTATGTTTTTGTTCAATTACCCAAAATAGGCCATCCAGACATTTGCCACCTAAAGAAAATAATGTATAAAATAATAAATAATTTTTCCCTTTTAGCAAAATCTTAAATTAGTGATCGTCTACACAATTGTAGAAATAGTTACATCTATCCCAAACAAAGAATGGTGTCAAAAGAGTGCACAGAACTCATTTCCTCATAGCTCTTAACGTCATTCCAAAGCAATTACATTCTTGCAACCAATGCATATGAACTATAGCAATCAGTAACTTTATCAGTGCTTTACAAAGCCAACAGGAAAAGATCCTTAGACTATGAAACCAAACATTAGGTGTTGAATACTTTTAAAACTAATCAAACAAAATATGTCTGCTACATAAACATTGAGTCAATATCTCGAGTTATTTGTCATGTAAATGAAACTCCCTGGATTGTAAATAACCATCAAGATCCATTTTGCACAAAAGCAGATTTTATACACCATATAGTATGGTGGATTGTATCTTTAAATTTTGAAGCATACAATTAAAAATGTAATATTGCATCTTTATATAACCTGCTTACAGCATTCCAGAGTACCATACCCTCAAGCAGATGTTTAAACAATAGAAAGGTGCATACAAAGTTCACATTTGTGTTCATGTCTGATAATTATTTACTAAAAAAAACTAAACAGTTGCTTAGTAACAACACTGGCAACTTGGTAATAAGCAGCAGGAAGATCCATAAATAAAGGAACTGCACATGAGCAAATATTCTAATGAGATGTGAACCTGAATATTATAGATCAGTTTGACTAATAACTGTTGTGGGGGAGAAATGTTTCAGAACATTTTACACGATGCTATCAATGCTTAGCTAAAAACCACAGAAGCAATAGGTCATGCCTCACTACCTGCTGGAATTCTTTAAAGAAGCTACTAAACTAAAAATTGAGGGCCACCCAGTCAATAACTTACTTGAATCCGCACAAGGCATTTTATAATGTTCCACATGTGAGTCTTTTAAAGATTAAGGTGTCAGCCATGGCTCAGTAGTAGCACTCTCAACACTGGGTCAGAGGTCATGTGTTCAAGCCCCATCCCAGAGAGTTCAGCACATAATCTAGGCTGATACTTCAGTGCAGTTATGAGGGAGGGAGTGCTGCACTGTTGGAAGTGTTGTCTTTCGGATGAGACATTAAACCGAGACCGCCTTCCTACTCCGTGGGACATAAAACATCCCTCGGCTCTATTCAAAGAGGAGCAAGGGAGTTCTCCTGGTGTCCTGGCCAAAATTGTTCCCTCAACCAAAAGCAGATTGCTTGATTACTTATGTCCTTGCTGTTCCTGGAACCTTTCTATGTGCAAATAGGCTACCACGTTTGTCTACTTTACAGCAGTGACTACACTTCAAAAGTAACTCTTTGGCTGTGAAGCATCTTGGGATGTCCTGAGGACATGAAAGCCACTATATAAGTGCAAGTACAAGTTAAACAAAAAAGGAAATTTACTTGGATCTGGGCCAAGACTACCTTTCATGGAATGATCCCAATCACTCCCCAATGTATCCAAAGATTATGACCACAAACCATGGCAAAAGTTGCAAGGTTAGGACAATTTTTATTCAACAGCGAAGTCTCTCTCTAGTTCACAACGTCAGTCTTCATAATCCGCCTTGCAAACCTTTAAGCAATTTAGATCATAGAAATTTCAGCACAAAAGGTCACCATTTGGCCCAACGTGCCTGTGGTAGCTCCACATTTTAAGCTATCTATTCTAATCACATTTCTGTGTTCTTTCCACATATTCTTTAATTTTTTTTCCCCCAAGTGTTGAATTTCCTGTTAATGTCATCATGTGCAGACATGTAATCCTTGTACTGCATGGGTCTGCTGCCAGTATAGAGTTCTCAAGCAGACGTTATTCTTAAGACTCTCTAATGTTGCCTGAGGACTTTGTAAAGTTCCCTTTCCAGATTTCAGGAAAGCTGGCCTATGCTAAAGTCTAATTGCAAAAGGGATCCTTTGCATTGGTGATTTTTGGAGAAAAGGCACGGTGGGCTGATTTGAACAATTCAGAGGATAATATTGCTGAGCATAGTTGCTTCCCTCACCAACAACCAGAATACTTCATTTTTGATGCATTGATACTTTATACATCATGATCCTACCATAACCATTATTTAGTGGCTGCCTAATGGCTCAGCATGTAAAAGCACTGCATATATGGATCTGAGGCACACAGACCTGGAAGGTCCCAGGTCTGGACTGAATCAAATTATCTCTGTTCATGCATCAGAAGGAGAGTTACAATAGATGTGAGCATCATTGTGATTTGGGGAGGGGAAATAGAACTCTACAATAGCACTGGAATTCTAGGTACACATGGACACAGTTTCAAACATTAGGCTGGAAAAAATATTGGACAAGATTCTGTACCATAAATATTTTGGACTTGTTCCAAGGTAACACCATAATAGGAAAATGGTTGTTGTAATTCACCAGACCATAGGAGAATGAGTATTTTCAGATGCTTCTCAAACTCTTTTGATGCCCCCAAGGAAACCGTGCCTCTCAAGAGAGTAACTGTAATTACAATGGCAAAAACATGCATCCTTAGGCTCTGGAGATCTGATAATTCCCTCGCTCCAAAATATCAGGCGTCCTTTATAACAGGGAAACCAGCATATCCTGATGGCAAATGGATGTCCCACAAGTATGGAGCCTCTTTCGGTCAAAATTAGCTAAATTGATCAAGAAGAACATGAAATCAGGTGATCCAGTCCACCTCTCAAGAACATTAAAACCAAGCAAAGAATTAATTTTAATTGATTAGTCCACCTAGTCACAGACTAAGAAAAAAATAGCCAGTTCAGAAACTATTTGTTAGCAACCTATGTTGGCATCTCGGCAGTAATCATCATTGTTTGGCTTTCCACTTCATATACTCCAAGTGGAAACCTTTACCCCCTCTTCACTGCATACCACATAATGGCTCTGCTTACTAGGAGCAGACAGTAAAGTGGCCAAATGACACAGGTTCAATTATAGCCAAATTAGGCACATCATGCCGTTATACAAAAGTGCAGCTTCAAGAGCAGAGTGATACCATTTCTGGCTTTTGGAGGATGGTGCTAAAAAACAAATCTCTCTTATCCCCATATAAATAAAGGAATGTTTTCCATATTTGTAATAAGTATTTAAAACTATATGTACGCTAGCTAGTAAACCAATGGTCGCCTACCTGCATGTAATCAGCACTATAAAGCACGGCAGAAGCGGCTGAGAGGAGCACAGAAAGTGCAGGAGAAGCGGCTGAAAGGAGCACTATAAAGTGAGGGAGAAGCGGCTGAGGGGAGCACTATAAAGTGAGGGAGAAGCGGCTGAGGGGAGCAGTATAAAGTGAGGGAGAAGCGGCTGAGGGGAGGTGTATAAAGTGAGGGAGAAGCGGCTGAGGGGAGCAGTATAAAGTGAGGGAGAAGTGGCTGAGGGGAGCAGTATAAAGTGCAGGAGAAGCGGCTGAGGGGAGCACTATAAAGTGAGGGAGAAGCGGCTGAGGGGAGCACTATAAAGTGAGGGAGAAGTGGCTGAGGGGAGCAGTATAAAGTGAGGGAGAAGCGGCTGAGGGGAGCAGTATAAAGTGAGGGAGAAGTGGCTGAGGGGAGCAGTATAAAGTGAGGGAGAAGTGGCTGAGGGGAGCAGTATAAAGTGAGGGAGAAGTGGCTGAGGGGAGCACTATAAAGTGAGGGAGAAGTGGCTGAGGGGAGCACTATAAAGTGAGGGAGAAGCGGCTGAGGGGAGCACTATAAAGTGAGGGAGAAGCGGCTGAGGGGAGCACTATAAAGTGAGGGAGAAGCGGCTGAGGGGAGCACTATAAAGTGAGGGAGAAGCGGCTGAGGGGAGCACTATAAAGTGAGGGAGAAGCGGCTGAGGGGAGGTGTACAAAGTGAGGGAGAAGCGGCTGAGGGGAGCACTACAAAGTGAGGGAGAAGCGGCTGAGGGGAGCACTATAAAGTGAGGGAGAAGCGGCTGAGGGGAGCACTATAAAGTGAGGGAGAAGCGGCTGAGGGGAGGTGTACAAAGTGAGGGAGAAGCGGCTGAGGGGAGCACTATAAAGTGAGGGAGAAGCGGCTGAGGGGAGGTGTACAAAGTGAGGGAGAAGCGGCTGAGGGGAGCACTACAAAGTGAGGGAGAAGCGGCTGAGGGGAGCACTATAAAGTGAGGGAGAAGCGGCTGAGGGGAGCACTATAAAGTGAGGGAGAAGTGGCTGAGGGGAGCACTATAAAGTGCAGGAGAAGTGGCTGAGGGGAGCACTATAAAGTGAGGGAGAAGTGGCTGAGGGGAGCACTATAAAGTGAGGGAGAAGCGGCTGAGGGGAGCACTATAAAGTGAGGGAGAAGTGGCTGAGGGGAGCACTATAAAGTGAGGGAGAAGTGGCTGAGGGGAGCACTATAAAGTGAGGGAGAAGTAGCTGAGGGGAGCACTATAAAGTGAGGGAGAAGTGGCTGAGGGGAGCACTATAAAGTGAGGGAGAAGCGGCTGAGGGGAGCACTATAAAGTGAGGGAGAAGCGGCTGAGGGGAGCACTATAAAGTGAGGGAGAAGCGGCTGAGGGGAGCACTATAAAGTGAGGGAGAAGCGGCTGAGGGGAGCACTATAAAGTGAGGGAGAAGCGGCTGAGGGGAGCACTATAAAGTGAGGGAGAAGCGGCTGAGGGGAGGTGTACAAAGTGAGGGAGAAGCGGCTGAGGGGAGCACTACAAAGTGAGGGAGAAGCGGCTGAGGGGAGCACTATAAAGTGAGGGAGAAGCGGCTGAGGGGAGGTGTACAAAGTGAGGGAGAAGCGGCTGAGGGGAGCACTACAAAGTGAGGGAGAAGCGGCTGAGGGGAGCACTATAAAGTGAGGGAGAAGCGGCTGAGGGGAGCACTATAAAGTGAGGGAGAAGCGGCTGAGGGGAGCACTATAAAGTGAGGGAGAAGCGGCTGAGGGGAGCACTACAAAGTGAGGGAGAAGCGGCTGAGGGGAGCACTATAAAGTGAGGGAGAAGCGGCTGAGGGGAGCACTACAAAGTGAGGGAGAAGCGGCTGAGGGGAGCACTATAAAGTGAGGGAGAAGCGGCTGAGGGGAGCTCTATAAAGTGAGGGAGAAGCGGCTGAGGGGAGCACTATAAAGTGAGGGAGAAGCGGCTGAGGGGAGCACTATAAAGTGAGGGAGAAGCGGCTGAGGGGAGCACTATAAAGTGAGGGAGAAGTGGCTGAGGGGAGCACTATAAAGTGAGGGAGAAGTGACTGAGGGGAGCACTATAAAGTGAGGGAGAAGTGGCTGAGGGGAGCACTATAAAGTGCAGGAGAAGTGGCTGAGGGGAGCACTATAAAGTGAGGGAGAAGTGGCTGAGGGGAGCACTATAAAGTGAGGGAGAAGCGGCTGAGGGGAGCACTATAAAGTGAGGGAGAAGTGGCTGAGGGGAGCACTATAAAGTGAGGGAGAAGTGGCTGAGGGGAGCACTATAAAGTGAGGGAGAAGCGGCTGAGGGGAGCACTATAAAGTGAGGGAGAAGCGGCTGAGGGGAGCACTATAAAGTGAGGGAGAAGTGGCTGAGGGGAGCAGTATAAAGTGAGGGAGAAGCGGCTGAGGGGAGCACTATAAAGTGAGGGAGAAGCGGCTGAGGGGAGCACTATAAAGTGAGGGAGAAGTGGCTGAGGGGAGCACTATAAAGTGAGGGAGAAGTGGCTGAGGGGAGCACTATAAAGTGAGGGAGAAGTGGCTGAGGGGAGCACTATAAAGTGCAGGAGAAGTGGCTGAGGGGAGCACTATAAAGTGAGGGAGAAGCGGCTGAGGGGAGCACTATAAAGTGAGGGAGAAGTGGCTGAGGGGAGCACTATAAAGTGAGGGAGAAGTGGCTGAGGGGAGCACTATAAAGTGAGGGAGAAGCGGCTGAGGGGAGCACTATAAAGTGAGGGAGAAGCGGCTGAGGGGAGCACTATAAAGTGAGGGTGAAGTGGCTGAGCTGAGCAGCAGTAAGATAAACGCAGGAAAAATCTGAAAAAAAGATTTGAATCTGAAAAAGTGACGTTAGAGGGAGGAGTGGCGGAGCCCGAGGAATGATTTAAATGTTTTAGTTACTATATAATTAAACTAAGTGTTTAATTTATTATATAATTAATCTAAGTGTTTAATTTACTATTTAATTGAGCTAAGTGTTTCATTTATTATATCATTAAACTAAGTGTTCAATTAATTAATTAGATCTAAGGGGATAAAATGAAAATTAACAAAATAGAGGATACCAACATCAAAGGGTCCCAAATTTCATTAAATTAAAATCTGGTACATATAAATAGGAGTTAAGGAAATAACAAAATAAAGAAGTTAATAAACAAAAAACAAGGCTAATTAGCTACAAATTAATCTGAAATCAAGCTAAATCCATCAATTAAATATAATCTAGATCTCAAGTAATTGTATTATATCTGGAAATAAATTAATACTCATAAATAAATAAATAAAACTGGAAATGGCAGTGCAGGCTATGTGTCGGGATTGTAACATGTGGCAGTTTATGGACAGCGAGACTGTCCCGGATTCAAATACCTTCAACACAAAGCACTATTTGTAATGCTCTGCTAAACTTGCAGCCAGTAGCCGATGAAGTTCCTCACCTCACTGACAGTGAATGTCTCTGTGTTGAGACACTCGGACACAGAAGGGAGGGGGAAGAATTTTTGGACAGTTTCCACCAGAGGACAGTCACACCTCAGAGGAAAGCACAGGTGCAGGAAGGGGAGAGTGTGACTGTTAGTCAACTGGGTAATGGGAACCAAGGGGGGATAGAGAAGGAGGTCCCGTAGACACTGGTCCTGTCCAACAGGTACAATGTACTTGCTACCTATGAGGATAAGGATGCAGGCTGTGGGGTGGACAGCCAGAATGCTAACCATAACACCATGGGGCAGGAGGCAGCCCAAGGTGGGCAGGAGCAGAATAAAAAGGTTGTAGTCATAGGGGATTCGATAATTAGGGGGATAGATGGTATCCTCTGCAGTCACGACCGAGAGTCTAGGAGGGAGTGTTGCCTACCCGGTGCAAAGGCAAAGGATATCTCAGAGCAATTGGAGAGGAACTTGTAAAGGGAGGGGGAAGATCCAGTTGTCATGGCCCATATTGGGACCAATGACAAAGGGAAGAAAAGGGAGGAGGTCCTGCTATGGGAATATCAAAAGTTAGGAACTAAATTAAAAACAGGACCTCACGGGTGGTAATCTCGGGATTGCTACCCAAGCCCCATGCTAATTGACATAGGGATAGACAGATCAGAAAGATGAATATGTGGCTGAAAGACTGGTGTGGGAAGGAGGGGTTCCATTTCATGGGACACTGGCACCAGTACTGGGACAGGAAAAGCTGTACCGCCGGGATGGGCTCCACCTGAACCAGAATGGGACCAGTGTCCTAGCAAAAAGGATAAATAGGGCTGTCGATAGGTCTTTAAACTATTAAGGGGGGAGCGATCTGGTGAAAATAACAAGTCCGAAGATAAAAAAATTGGAGATGAGTAACAGTCAGACCAAGATAAGGAATACGAATAACAGTCAGGGAATAAATACAGATATAGAACATAAGCACAAAATGACTGAAAAATAAAGTGATGGGAACAATTATTAAAAACAAATTAAATTGCCTTGTACAGTAATGTGCTCAGCATCCAAAACAAAACGAGGGAACTGGTGGCAATTCGTAGCGAGGAGCCAGATGTAGTAGGGATAACTAAAACATGGCTACATAAAGAACAGGACTGGTAGTTAAATATTCCAGGATATAACTTATTTAGAAAGGATAGGGAAGGAAGAGGTGGAGGGTGGGGGAGTAGCTGTACTAATTAGAGGCAGCATAATGGCAAAAGAAAAAAGGGACATAGATTGAGACAAAGGATATCAAGGGGTCAATCAAGTTAATAGGCATATTCTACAGACCACCTAATAGTCGGAGTGAAGTGGAGGAAGAAATATGCAGGCAAATTTATGAAATGAGTAAAAAACATTGAATAATAATCATGGGAGATTTCAACTACCCCCAAATAAACTGGCAAGAAAAGATAGGGAAAGGGGAAAGGAGATTTTACAATGTGTGCAGGACTACTTTAGAATCATAGAATCATAGAAGTTTACAACAACCCAGTATGAGAGATGTCCAACAAGAGAGGAATCACTGCTGGATCTAGTAATGGGAAATGAACCAGAACAGATAAGAGAATTAAGTGTAGGGGAACATCAAGGTAATAGCGATCATAACATAATAAGGTTTAAAATAATGATTAAGAAAGACATAAGTAAGCCAAAGACCAAAGTAATAGATTGGACAAAAGCTAGTTTTGAGGGGATGAGAATGGAACTAGGGAAGGTAAACTGGAAAAATATTTTGACAAAGGGATAGAACGGCAGTGCAAAATATTTAAAACAGTGATTGAGAGTTCAGGAGAAATATATCCCTCTAAAAAACAAGAACAAACTAGCCAATAATGAAACACCATGAATGAATAAAGAGATAAGGGAAAATTGAAACTAAAAAGGCAAACTCTAAGTACATAGACAATAAAGGAGAATGACAAAAGGGATAACGAAGAGGTTAGGAAAGATGTCAAAAAACAATTAGGAAAACAAAGAGGAACTATGAAATTAAATTATCAAGGAACATAAAAAGAAATAGTAAAGTACAGACACATAAATAACAAATGAAAAATCAGGATTGGGATAGGGCCACTAAGGGATGCACATGATAAATTCATAGGTAATGACAGCAAAATGGCAGAAATAGTGAATAGGTGCTTTGCCTCAATATTTACCAGGGAGACTAACAAGTAACAGGGTGGGTATAACAGAAGAGGAAATCAAAAAGGTATGAAGACATTTAAGATAGAAATGGGGGAGATAATTGATAAACTAATCAAACTTGAGGATAAAACCCCACGCATATTAAAAGAAGTTAGGGAAGAGATATCAGAGGCACTATTACTTGCATATATATAAATTCATTAGAAAAGGTAATAATGCCAGAAAACTGGCGAATAGCTACTGTTATTCCTATATTTAAAAAGGGAGATAGAGCAAGTCCAGGGAACTATAAACCAGTTAGCTTGGATGAGTGCAGCTCCAACAACACTCAAGAAGCTCAACACCATCCAGGACAAAGCAGCCCGTTTGATTGGCACCTCATCCACCACCCTAAACATTCACTCCCTTCACCACCGGCGCACAGTGGCTGCAGTGTGTACCATCCACAGGATGCACTGCAGCAACTCGCCAAGGCTTCTTCGACAGCACCTCCCAAACCCGCGACCTCTACCACCTAGAAGGACAAGAGCAGCAGGCACATGGGAACAACACCACCTGCATGTTCCCCTCCAAGTCACACACCATCCCGACTTGGAAATATATCGCCGTTCCTTCATCGTCGCTGGCTCAAAATCCAGGAACTCCCTTCTTAACAGCTCTGTGGGAGAACCTTCACCACATGGACTACAGCGGTTCAAGAAGGCAGCTCACCACCACCTTCTCAAGGGCAATTATGGATGGGCAATAAATGCCGACCTCGCCAGCGACGCCCACATCCCATGAACGAATAAAAAAAAGTTAGCTTAGGAAAGTGGTCGGTGGTAGGAAAGATAATGGAATCTTTACTCAAAGGTGTAATAGAAAAATATCCAGAAAACAACATATAATAAAGAAGTCAGCATAGATTTTAGAAGGGAAAGTCATGCTTGACCAATCGTATTGAGTTCTTTGAAGTAACAGAAAGAGTAGATGTAATCTATTTGGATTTTCAAAAGGCCTTCGATAAGGTACAACGTTGTAGAGTCATGACTAAGGTCAGAGCATGTGGAGTCAGAGGCCAGGTAGCAGAATGGATAGCAAGCTAGCTACAAAACAGAAAACAAGAGAGTAGGGATTAAAGGTAGCTACTCAGACTGGCAAAAGATGGGAAGTGGTGTTCCACAGGGATCGGTGCTGGGACCACTGTTGTTCACAATTTACATCAACAATTTGGACTCTGGAAGTGGAAGCACAATTTCAAAATTTGGGATTACACCAAATTAGGGGGTGCAGTTAATACAAAGTATGAATGCAAGAAGACATTAATAAACTTGCAGAATGGGCATGTAATTGGCAAATGAATTTCAGTATAAGTGTGAGGTGGTGCATTTTGGTAGGAAAAATAAGGAGGTCACATATTGCTTGGATAACAAGTCTAAATAGGGTAGAGGAACAAAGGGAACTCAGGGTACAGACACACAAATCACTAAAAGTAGCGACGCAGGTTATTAAGGCCATAAAAAAGGTAAATCAAGCATTGGGGTTCATTTCTAGAGGGATAGAATTGAAAAGCAGAAAAGTTATGTAAAACTTGTATAGAACCTTGATTAGACCACACTTGGAGTACTTTGCAGTTCTGGTCTCCATATTATAAAAAGGGTATAGAGGCATTGGAGAAGGTGCAAAAAAGATTCACAAGGATGATACCAGAACTGAAAGGATATACTTATCAGAAAAGACTAAACAGTCGAGGGCTCTTTTCTCTATAGGCCGCCAAACAGTAGTGGTAATGTAGGGCATAAAGCAGGAAATTAGAAGTGCATGTAACAAGAGTATTACAGTAATCATGGGGGACTTTAATCTACATGTAGATTGGGCAAACCAAATTACCACTAATACCGTGGGATTCCTGGAATGTATACAAGATGGTTAATGAACAGGTGCAGAAAATAATCAATACAGCTAATGGAATGCTGGCCTTTAGATCAAGAGGACTGGAGTACATGGGGGCAGAAGTTATGCTGCAGCTATACAAAACCCTGGTTAGACCGCACCTGGAGTACTGTGAGCAGCTCTGGGCACCGCACCTTCGGAAGGACATATTGGCCTTGGAGGGAGTGCAGCGTAGATTTACTAGAATGATACCCGGACTTCAAGGGTTAAGTTACAAGGAGAGATTACACAAATTGGGGTTGTATTCTCTGGAGTTTAGAAGGTTAAGGGGTGATCTGATCGAAGTTTATGATATTAAGGGGAGGGGAACGGATAAGGTGGATAGAAAGAAACTATTTCCGCTGGTTGGGGATTCTAGGAGTAGGGGGGCACAGTCTAAAAATTAGAGCCAGACCTTTCAGGAGCGAGGTTAGAAAACATTTCTACACACAAAGGGTGGTAGAAGTTTGGAACTCTCTTCCGCAAACGGCAATTGATACTAGCTCAATTGCTAAATTTAAATGTGAGATAGATAGCTTTTTGGCAACCAAAGGTATTAAGGGATATGGGCCAAAGGCAGGTATATGGAGTTAGATCACAGATCAGCCATGATCTTATCAAATGGCAGAGCAGGCACGAGGGGCTGAATGGCCTACTCCCGTTCCTATAGTTTTCTAGATCAGTACGTTGAGGAACCAACGAGAGAACAGGCTATTTTAGATCTAGTATTGTGCAATGAGAAAGGGTAATTTAATAATCTTGTTGTAAAGGAGCCCTTAAGGAAGAGTGATCATAATATGATCGAATTCTTCATTAAGTTTGAAAGTGATGTAGTTCAATCCGAAACTAGAGTCTTAAATCTAAACAAAGGAAACTATGAAGGTATGAGGCACAAGTTGGCTGTGGTTGATCGGGGAACTACTTTAAAAGGTATGACGTAGACAGGCAATGGCTAGCATTTAAAGAATTAACATATAATTTGCAACAAATATATATTCATTTAAGGCACAAAAACCCAACAGGAAAAGTGGTCCAGTTGTAGCTAATAAGAGAAATTAAAGATAGTATTAAATCAAAGGAATAGGCATAAGAAGTTGCCAGAAAAAGCAGTAAGCCTGAGGATTGGGAGCATTTTAGAATTCAGCAAAGGGGGACCAAGAAATTGATAATGGGAAAATAGAATATGAGAGTAAATTAGCGAGAAACATAAAAACAGACTGTGTAAGCTTCTATAGGTATGTAAAAAGGAAAAGACTGGCGAAGGCAAATGTGAGTCCCTTACAGAGAAGGGAGAATTTATAATGGGGAATAAGGAAATGGCAGAGAAATTAAGCAAATACTTTGTGTCTTCACAGAAGACACAAAAAACCTCCCAGAAATACTAGAGAACCAAGGGTCTGGCGAGAATGAGGAACTGAAAGAAACTAGTATTAGTAAAAAAATACTGGAGAAATTAATAGAAATTAAAGTCAATAAATCCCAAGGACCTGATTATCTAAATCCCAGGGTTTTGAAAGAAGTGGCGATGGAGATAGTGAATGCATTGGTTGTCATCTTCCAAAAATCTATAGATTCTGGAATGGTTCCTGCAGATTGGAGGGTAACAAATGTAACCCCACTATTTGAGAAAGGAGAGAGAAAACAGGGAACTACAGACCTGTTAGTCTGACATCAGTAGTAGGGAAAATGCTAGAATCTATTATAAAGGATGTGATAACAGGACACTTAGAAAATAATAATAGGATTTGGCAGAATCAACATGGATTTATGAAAGGGAAATCATGTTTGAAAAACCTATTGGACCTCTTTGAGGATGTAACTAGAAGAATAGATAACCTGTGGATGTGGTGTATTTGGATTTTCATAAGGCTTTTGATACAGGAGGTTGGTGAACAAAGTTAGAGCGCATGGAATTGGGGATAATATACGAGCATGGATTGAGAATTGGTTAACAGACAGAAAACAGAGAGTAGGAATAAACGGGCCTTTTTCAGGTCCACTGTAACTAGTGGGGTACCGCAGTGATCAGTGCTTGGGCCCCAGCTATTCACAATCTATATCAATGATTTGGATGAGGGAACCAAATGTAATATTTCCAAGTTTGCTGATGACACAAAGTTAGGTGGGAATGTGAGTTGTGAAGAGGATGCAAAGAGGCTTAAAGGGAATATAAACAGGCTAAGTGAGTGGACAAGAACATGGCAGATGGAATATAATGTGGAAAAATGTGAAGTTATCCACTTCGGTAGGAAAAACAGAAATGCAGAGTATTATTTTTAAAATGGTGAGAGATTGGGAAATGGTGATGTTCAAAGGGACCTGGGTATCCCTGTATGTGAGTCACTGAAAGCTAACATGCAGGTGCAGCAAGCAATTAGGAAAGCAAATGGTATGTTGGCCTTTATTACAAGAGGATTTGAGTACAGGAGTAAAGATGTCTTACTGCAATTATATAGGGCCTTGGTGAGCCCGCATCTGGAGTATTGTGTACAATTTTGATCTCCTTACCTAAGAACGAATATACTTGCCATAGAGGGAGTGCAACAAAGGTGCACCAGACTGATTCCTGGGATGTCAGGATTGTCGTATGAGGAGAGATTGAGTAGACTAGGCCTGTATTCTCTAGAGTTTAGAAGAACAAGAGGTGATCTCATTGAAACATACAAAATTCTTACACGGCTCGACAGGGTAGATGCGGGGAGGATGTTTCCCCTGGCTGGGGAGTCTAGAACCAGGGGTCACAGTCTAAGGATAATGGGTAGGCCATTTAGGACTGAGATGAAGAGAAATCTTTAGAATTCTCTACCCAAGGGATGTGGAGGCTCAGTCATTGAGTACATTCAAAACCCTTAGATAGATTTCTAGATATTATAGGCATCAAGAGATAGGAGGATAGTGCAGGAAAATGGTGTTGAGGTAGAAGATCAGCCATGATCTTGTTGAACGGCAGAGCAGGCTCAAGAGGCCGGATGGCCTACTCCTGCTCCTATTTCTTATGTTCTTAATTCATCCAATTATGTGTGTTAGGTGACACCTTTTGTTGAATGCAATGGGATCAGTAGTTGTGTTATTACTACTTTTAGTTCAGTTGCTGTAAATACATAAAATATCAAAAAGGGCAATGCAAAACTATTGGATTTATTTAGAGGGTTTCAGTTTCTAATTACACTTTCACACCAAGGATATTCTCCAGATAAAAGAATTACATTTAAATCTCCTAATGCAAGTATGGGTTAAGCACAAATAAACGGTCAAATATCAATAACATTCAAAGTTATGTTACAAGTCATGGCAGGAGTTCCAAGATTCTGCTGTGAACTTAAAACTGTATTACCCAAATTGACATGATGGCACTTCATAGTAGGTACAGAAAAGGAGGCAGCCCATCGTGCCTCTTTGAAGGAGCTATCCATTTAGTCCCATTCCCCTGCTCTTTCCCCATAGTCCTGTAGTTTTTTTTCCTTTCAAGTATTTATCCAATTCCCTTTTGAAAGTTACTATTGAATCTGCTTCCACCCTTTCATGTTTCCTCAGGCTCTTTTGCCGATCACCTTAAATCTGTGTCCTCTGGTTATCGACCCTTCTGCCACTAGAAACATTTCCTCCTTATTTACTCTGTCAAAACCGTTCATGATTTTGAACACCTCTATCAAATCTCCCTTTAACCTTCTGTTCTAAGGAGAACAACCCCAGCTTCTCCAGTCTCTCCACATTACTGAAGTCCCACATCCCTGGCACTATTCTAGTAAATGTCTTCTGTACCCTCTATAAGGCCTTGATGTACTTCCTAAAGCACGGTGCCCAGAATTGAACTCAATACTCCAGTTGAGACCTAACCAGTGTTTTATAAAGGTCTAGCATAACTTCCTTGCTTTTGTACTCTATGCCTCTAATAATAATGCCCAGGATCCCATATGCTTTTTCAACAGCCTTCTCAACTTGTCCTGCTACCTTCTTGCAAAACACATAACTAAGTAAGTATAACTCAATGCAACTTATGTACACTAGCACCATAACTGCTGTTTGATAGGACCCAGGACTGTTACCCATTCAATTAATTAAAAAACAATTAATTAAATCTGGAGGTGCAAGCTCAGAACGCCTTGCAGCTAGAGTTGAGCTAGTCATTTCCTTGCTACTTCAGATTGGCAATGAGTCATAGCGTAGTAATGGGGGGGGATTTTTTTTTTAATTGGATATTTGTTGCATTTCCAAAAGGAAATCAGGCATTTGTTGGAATACTGATTATAAATTTACAATCAGTCACAAAATTATGTAGCAATACTGTTTTGAAATAGACACCAAAACAAAAAGTGTAATTTTAGCTTTTGTTTTATAAAAACATGTCTGTTTATTGCTAAGAGAAATAGCACATGAAAAATGCAATAGAACGATAAGCACCATGGAAGAGTTACGTATTAACCAGCACAATCAACTTCGCAATGCAGTTTAAAAAAACATACACTCCGCATTGGAAATCTCCCACAGATATATTATTGTGAAATTTGTTGTCAATCCCAAAACAGTTAACAGTTATGTATATATCTTAAAGAACATGAAACATTACAGTACAAAAACAGTTAAAACATTTAAGTAGCAGTTAACATACATGCTAAGTACCCCATCTTGTTGGTCAATCTTCCCATTGTTGAATTCACTCTTTGGTACTGTAACTGCTGACAAAAATGTGTTTTGTTTTCATGCCTGACATCTGGAAATAGAGCTTACATTACATCCAGGAGTTAAAACTAACCATGAAGCAAGGACATGTGCCACTTAAAATTAAGACTAAACAGCCTACTATAGATCTGTTGATGGTTTTATCAAAGTTAATAAGGTTACTCTCTAAAATTCTGTGAACCCAGCTGGACTTTTTTTTAAAAAAAGAAAATGAACTATGGGCAGGTTAAATGTGATTTTTTAAAGTCAGTTTTGACCCCTGGTTACATTGTACATTAAAAAAACATTTCAATTGCAAACTTAAATAAGCCACTTAATAAATTTGCTTTCAGTATTAAACAGTAGGGAAGCAACTGGTTACACAAACTGAAGCATTAACTCTCAGATTCATGAGCAGTAACAATACTGAATTTCAGAAGGACACAAGAAACGGGCTGTGGAGCTTTAAAGTACTGCACTGATTTGTTGCTCCCAATTCTGATCACCTGTTGTGTACATATTAAATATTCTGAAAACTTCCGATCCTGTGCACTTCTATATAGAATAAAAGTGATTGGTTGTTACACACGAAAATACATGACACTTGTGACTTGACCAACGACCCTCTGACACCAGTAGCCAGCCTGCAAAGTTGTGAACGAAGCTGGAAATTGCAGACAGGTCAAGTCATTATTAATGTGCAGTAAAAGAACAAAGTCATTTGCTGGTGAAGTTTACACGTCATCCTCCTCATCTTCATCTTGCGATGATCCCGCTTTGTTGACTGGATTGCTTGCAGCTGATGCTGCTAACTGTGCTTGCTGGGCTGCTTGCTGCATCTGTAACCACTCCTGCTGGGCTAATTCTGCCTGCTGTTGTCTGGCCTGTAAAAATAAGGACGTCTGTAAATGCTTCCCACAGAAACATGGTCTGGTGGTCTGCCAAATGGTTTTGAGGTCAGACTGACAGAAGCACAACATAATACTCTTTCAATGATCCAGCTGATCAGATTTTAGTACATAATGGCAAGAAGTGAGCATGGGCAGGTTGGGGTGGCAAGAAGACACCGTAACAAATTAAGACATGGGGAACTATGTTTATCACAAAATATGCTTATGAACAACAAAACAATAATGTACACAAACACCTGCATATAACGTGCTCTTCAATTCTGTTTAGTAGTAAATTAATTTATAATGTAGAAATTGCAGAGCAAGAGTTCAGACTGTTCTAAAAAAACTGTTCCTTTGAACTAGTGTTTGCAGACTCCAAATTTGATATTGGAGCCTGTTCTTTGCATCATCTGGGTCACTTAGACCCAGACATATACAAGTCTGAGTTCTCTCTTCCTCCAGAGAATTTATTTTACTTTTGACGAGTACTGATACTTTCCAAGTTGGTCGCCTAGGATTTGAGGGGATAGAAATGTTTTGTAGGATAAGAATCTTGGAATGTTCGTTAGGTAATCCTACTAGATCAGGAACAATTTCTTTAGACCAGTCTGTGTTCTTGCCCTGCAGTTTTTGCTTTGAAATTAGTCGTACCTTTATAGAAAAGCAAGTTATACTAGGCCAAGAAAGTTAAATTGTCTCATTTTTTGGCCAGCCAAGCAACTTTAATATTGTACCTTCAACATAATAGAACTTCCAAAAGCAGTTTCACAGGTGAAGACAGATCACCAAATGATGATGGGAAACAGTTACAGAAGGTGACTGGAGGTATTATCCAAGAGCTACGTTTTAAGAAAGGTGGCTAGATGAAGAGAACACTCCAGAGTGTGTGATTCAGCAACTGAGTGGATGTGTGGGGGGGGGGGGGGGCTATGCAAAGAGGCCAGAATCAGAACAGAGGGCACACTCTAGCACCAAGAACTGGAGGAGGTTACATAAACAGGGAGGGAAAAGTCCATGGAGGGACAGGAGGCAAGGACAAGGATTTGGAATTTGATGCACTAGGACCATGAGCCAATGAAGGCTGGCGAGGGCAGAGGTGATGAGAGAGCAGGACAGAATCGGACGGGGGCAGGGGAGTTTGAGACAAGTTGCAGTTTATGTAGGGTGACAACTGGAGTACAACAAGGGGTGTGGTGTCCAGAATTGGCCATAATACTCTAGCTGGGGCCTAACCAGTGTTTTATAAAGATTTAGCATAAAACCAAGGATCCCGTATGCCTTTTTAACAGCTTTCTCAACTTGTCCTGCCACCTTCGAAGACTTGTATACATATACCCCTGGGTCTCTCTGTTCCTGCATCCCATTTAAAATTGTACCATTTAGTTTATATTGCCTCTCCTCATTCTTCCTGCCAAAATGAATCACTTCACACTTCTCTGCATTAAATTTCATCTGCCATGTGTCTGCCCATTTCACCAGTCTATGTCCTCCTGAAGTCTATTACTATCCTCCTCAATGTTTGCTACATTTCTGAGTTTCGTGTCATGTGCAAATTTTGAAATTATGCCCTGTGTACCCAAGTGCAGGTCATTGATATACATCAACAAAAGCAGTGGTCCCAACATCAACCCTTGGGGGACACCACTGCACACTTCCCTCCAACTAACTAAATGGCAACAATATACAAATTCTTGTATTCCTCTAGAATAGCATCAGGAATTCCAAACTCAAGTTAAATTAATCTGTTCACACATGTAAAGTTTGGATCTGGAAACCTGGTCAAATAATCTCACCTTTTAATATCAGTTCAGATTAGGTAGAAATTGCTCTTTTTACATTTACAATGTTAATAGTGGCACAAGTGATGTGATTCATGTGATATAACACATTAAAAGAAAGAGTTAATATGGAGCCCTGAATATACAGGAGGGTTTATGTGAAGCAACTCCATCGTATTCATTCATTTAACGGTATGGCCAAGATAATTAAAGGCGCTTTCCCTGGTTATTGTACACCTAAATGAAAGAAGCTTTGATCTCACAGTGGTGCAGTGAAACAAATTCATGCCAGGCATCAGTGTTTCTAGCCAATAGCTATACGTATCAAAATAGAGATACAACTTAGTTTACTAGGATACATATTTTGTGTAAAAATGAGGCTGATCATAACAAAAGCACTGCATCATGAATAGGTCTGTGATAAGAGTCCCCACATGGGGAGCTCCCAATCTCACCACGTTGCCAGAGAAAGGTACAAAACATAGGCCAGATGTTTTTCCACAGGGAGGCGGAAACAAAAATCATAGGTTCAATCCTCCTAGCCACTTCAATGAGAGCACAGAATCAGTGAAGTACAAGAATTGGTAATTGAGCCCATCAAGCTCGTTCCTCCAGTACCCAAACTCTCCTAGCCTAGTATCCAACTGCACTTTGAACTCCCTTAAATGTACTTGATTTCAAACATTTATTGCTCTTTGAGTAAAAAAAAAAATTCTAATATGGTTTTGAATTTACTTTTCATGAATTTAACTTGATGCCCTGTGGTCCTGCTTTTAAATAATATATTCTGGATTTAATTTATACCAAGTAAAATTTTATGCACCTCACGAGGCTTCTTCATCCTTCTCTCTAGATTGTACAGCTTCAGCTTCTCTAATCCACCATCACACCTCATTCCATTACAATTGGAATCATTTTGTTGCTCCTGTCCAATGCATGTACATCCTTTCCCTAGTGTGGTGACAAAACCTCAAGTGCATTATAAAGCCATAGCTTAACTTCTGTTGATTTGTACTTATTAACTGCTCAATCACATTGTCTACAGAATGAAGGAGATAAGTCTACTCAATAATGCCTTGGGACGTTTTACTACGTTAAAGGCGCAATATAAATGCAAGCCATTGTTGTTAACGCCCAAGTCCCTTTCAAAGTCTCCATGTACTAATTCTACTCCATTCATTGTACACCTACAATCTACTCTTCTCAATTTGAAGTTGCTTAATTCAAATTGAAATCATGCAGAGAGGCTCCTGTGCTGTTCCATTTAAATTGCTTAATTTGAATTACTGGACAGTTCAACTTTTATCCCCCAGGGAAAAATAACACTGAATTAAAACACTCATTTTCACCCAATATATAATAATTCATAATTGTATCAAAAATCATTTTTCTGCCAAATTGCAGATTTAATCTCAATCCCCTTTGCATCCTCTGTCCCTACCGGACTGCTTATTTTGGTACTCTGCAAACTGGACAAGCTTACAACTGGTTACAGCATCTGTTCACTTATGTAAATTAGAAACAGCAGAGGTCCAAGCAATGGCCCTTGTGGAGCCTTAATCAACATCTCCCTTAGTCTGACACTCCCCCAACAGTTGAAAATAGAGGGTCAGAGGCATGAGAACAGTACAGGCAGAGTGTATAAATAAACCTAGAGCGACCAAAAATACACAAACTAGAATAATGCTTCATGGTAGATCTTCTGCTACAAATTTATTATAAATCTTTAACAATACAATACTATAGAAATTATAGAACATGATTATTGTTGTTACATTTTGGAAATAAGTTTTTATAAATCATAACTGCTATCTAATGGCCATGTACAACTTACTTCCAAATACTCCACTTACTTTTGCAAATAGCTCCTGTTGCTGGCGCAGTAGTTCTTCTTCTGGTATGCCGAGGTTTTCTAGACGTGAGCTTGCTTTTCTCCTCTTTAATGCTACTGTTTTGCACTCTTGCAAGACTTCCTTTACTTCACTAATGTAAGAGCAAAACCCAAGACTCTCCAGGGCTAAAACAAAATAAAAATAATAATTACCCTTCTGTGTTTATGTATACCGTACCAAATGAAAAATAACTGCCAAGGGATGGAAATCTGAAATAACAGGAAATACTGGAAATGCGCAGCAACTGAAAGGATCTATATCCAACACAGTAACTTTCTTTATCTATGTTGACCACCATGCTGTGTATTTCCAGCATTTTCTCACTTTTCAGGCAATTGTTTGATTGCAGTTCTCTTGTCTACAACATATTTATGGGACTCAATATTTCTAAGTTTCAGTTACAGAGACAATTTAGATTTCACAAATGTAAATGCTCGTTTTATAATTCCACCTCCATCCATATCTTTCTTGGTGTCTGACAAAATTCAAAGATCAATTCCAAAACCAAATTATGAAATTGTGATGTGAACACTTTCTCCAACTCACAAATAGCCCCTTTACCGTAAAACAAAACCCACATTACCTATTTTATTGCTTCTTTCTCCCAAACATAGAAGTCAAAAGTCAAACCAAAGCACAAAATGTGGATGTAATGTAACGTAACGTTAAAAAAAGTGCCAAGAAATGCAAGGGGAAGAACTTTTGCAATTCTAGCAATGATCAGCCAAAAAATATATAAAGCCAACTGCCGCAAACTCAGTATATACAAGAAATTCCAGTTGGATGCTGCCTTATAAATGCAATTTTTTTTACAGCTAGAAAACACAATTCTGTTTTCAGTTTTTGGTCAAAGCTGGTTCTCAACACTCAGTCACAGCTTCCCTGATGTCCTAGCACAGGAGTGATCAAGTTGCTGCCCATGGACCATATACATCCCCAGCTCAGGCAATCCAGTCCCCAAAACCCAGTCAACTCAATCCCATTTGTGCTGATTTTTCTGATTTGTTCCATTTGAATTTTGTGGGCCTAGAGGTTTAGAGAGGACTGTTCTGAGCATTACTGACCCATTGGTGGATAAATCCCAAATCAGAACACTTAAGGTCGAATGGTATCAACAACTTGTGGTGTATGCAAATTAATGGGAACATGGATTTAAACTTTATGGCCCCCGAGGCTCCATTGCATACACTTATGCTGACAAAGACAAAAGATTTGGGTATCCATGACCTACTGGTTTTGATATCAAGCCATACAGACCAGGTTTGAATCTGATCTGTGCTGAGATACCTTACCTCAATTGGGGCAGTATTTGGTCTCAGCGCTCCAGTTGGTGAGACGAGGAAAGAGAAATAAGAGTAAATCAGCCATGGGGTTCCTGCTCCAGTTTGATATCCACTGACCCCCAATGTAAAATACATGCGCCAATCTAGGACAGGACTGAGCTCAAATGTGACGTCCGGTGGACACTCACTGTCTGGGGTCACACATGAAGAATATACATGTGGGTGAGGTATTGAATGGTTACCATGCCCAAGCATTAGTAAGCACTTTGAGGAGGTGAGGAGAGAAAATTTGTGAAGAAAATCACTGAAAGCGTTTTAATGAGGATTTCATGACTTTGTGTTTGTACGAAATTTTCACATCATTTTGAACTGAAAAGCCCAGAACAATTCTTGATTTAGTAATTAACTTGTATCTGAAGTGTTTTAAACCATATTACACTAGGGTGGTTATAGTTGTGTGGTGGTAGTGATGGGAGTGATAAAAAATTGTAATTTAGCCACGCACCGGTGAAATGGCACACCTCCTTAAAACCACTACTTCAAATTCCAGATTCCACCTTTAACTCCAGGCACTTGATGGCAGCCATTTTTAAGGCTTTCAGCTCACGACTAAAACAAATCCCATCAAAGTACCGAATTTACTCGGCACTAGCTTTTGTACTTTATTAATCCCACAGTCTTAGAGCACACAAATAATAATAAGTTTTATACATCTACCTTCTACTTCACTTCTCCATGTTTAAATTTTAATATTTCCAATATTACACCATTTCTAAAAAATTTATTTAAATACTTCACTTACCTGATTCCTGGGTGTCCCAAGTTCTCACTTCTGGAAGTGAGAAATTGGTCTCATTGTTTGAAAAACCAGCCCTAAAGTCTGGCTTTCCAGCCAATTCAGGTTCAGAAATGCAAAGATGAATGTGGTTGTATCAGGCACAACCTGGCCAACTTTGATGTGTTTTTCATGCGCCAAATTTCCAAAACTCTGTGCTCTTAGTTATGTCACTCACTGTCACCGTAGCATAATTACACCCAACAAGGGATGTGCAGCAGTGCCCAAAGGGTTAAAAATTGGAAGGAAGAGAAAAAAAAATCTTATCTTCAAAATAAATTGGCAATGATTTCAAAACCCTAAGGGGTCAACAATTCAAGCCAAGGGATTTAAATTTGTTTGATTTTTAGTTGAATAAGAATTCTATTAAAATATAGTAACATTATGTCAATTTCCAACAACTCACTACCATACTATTTCAGAATGAAAGTATTATTTTGGGTAGCAATGGTTCATTCAGACAAAGTAAGAACAAACAGCATTTGAACATTATTAAATCATAAAATCACCTTAAAAGTCTTATAGGTTGCTTGATAGGGTTCTGGTATCATAGGGAGGAGTATTAGACAAGCTGAAACTTGAAGAGCAAAAGAAAAGCTCAAATAGTTGAGAATTTCAGCCTCAATGTATAGCTGGAGAAGATCGCTCAGATAGAATGAGGCCATGGAAAGATTTAAAGACCAGAACAAGGATTTTATAAGTTGATTCGCTGGGCAAAGGGTGGTTGGGAGAGAACATACATTCTTACTGGGTTTATATTGAATAAATAGATTGATTTTCCTTTGTGCTTTCACTATCTGTAATTGCCATACATCTGTTTAAAGTTGCCTAGTTGAAGCCAGCTCTCTAACTTCTGTGCGATACAAGTGCTGGAGTTACAACTAGTCAATTGTAATGTTTGTTTTGGCTGCAGAAATAATTTCAAAATGTTATAGCACATCAATAAGGCACAGTAAAATCTCACTAAGGAGAATTATATAAAAGAATTTAAATAGGCTTCCAGTGAAGTAAAGATAGATAAATATAGGAAAGACTGAAGTATCCACTGCATATTTAAGTATTAGTATCAAAGAGCATTAATTCTGCCCACTAAAGCTAAAATCAGAGATCAAAATAACCACACATCTGTTTATCTGCGTCAAAAATATGTCAGGACAAGTGCAAATCTATTACATGCATTTATTGTGTCAGCATTATTCAGCTAGAGTATAAGGAACCTAATGAAGACTAGTGTACTAGCAGGTTATTTTGTGCCTTTAGAAAGGCAAAACTCAGCCCATTACAAAACAAGCCTTTTATAACTACTGCATTGTATACTACTAAATGTTTTGCACAGTACTAATACGGCAAGTGTAAACATCACTCCCATCAATTCAACATAGCAAAAGCAATAGTGCAGAAGTAATGTTTCAAATGAGGCAACAGTAACTGGAAGTTAACACTGCATAAACAGTGCAAAAAATAAATCAAGTGATGACAGATCAAATAAAGATCCACACCAGATAACACTTTAAAATTAAGACTGCAAGATGCAGTTTGACCGCTGGCCATATATGCACAGATACAAAAATGCACTTAAAAGCCTTCAATGCGTTAATGAAGACTTTCAGCCACGGTCTGCATTTTTTTCACCATCACTTCTTAAAGAACTACCAAAATGAGTGTCGCTGACAAGCTTTTAAAAAAAAAGCTATTCATGCCATAAAAAATCTCTAAATAGTGGAATACCCTCAATCACCTGCCAAAAATTATTGGTTCTAAATATTCTGAGTACATTTAAAAACAGTCAAGAATTGATTTGATTAAAACAACCAGTTTGTACTTTTTTGTATTTTTAGTTCATTCGTGTGGTTAAATTTAATTATCACCATCTATAATTGTGCACACCTGTTTTAAGCTGGTTAGCTGAAGCCAACTCTCTAACTTCTGTGCGATACAAGTGCTGGAATTACAACTAGTTAATTATGTTTGTTTCGGCTGCAGATATCACTACAAAATGTTATAGCACACAATAAGACACAGTAAAATCTCACTGAGGAGCAATTTATATAATGAATTTAAATGGTCCTCCAGTGAAGTAAAGATAGGTAAATATAGCAAACACTTAAGTATCTGCCGCATATTTAAGTGTTAGTATCAAAGAGCATTAATTCTGCCTACTAAAGCTAAAATCAGAGATCAAAATAACCACACATCTGTTTATCTGTGTTAAAAATATGTCAGGACAAGTGCAAATCTACTATTACATGTATTTATTGAACCAACTAAATTTAGGTAAGAGTATCCTTAAATGTGAGTTTCAGAGATTTCATATGAAGATTCAAACAATTTTTGCACTTCTATGTGCTTGTATATGTAGACAATTTTACAACACCAAGTTATAGTCCAGCAATTTTATTTTAAATTCACAAGCTTTCGGAGGCTTCCTCCTTCCTCAGGTGAGGAAGGAGGAAGCCTCCGAAAGCTTGTGAATTTAAAATAAAATTGCTGGACTATAACTTGGTGTTGTAAAATTGTCTACAATTGTCAACCCCAGTCCATCACCGGCATCTCCACATCTTGTATATGTAGGTGAATGAACAGATACATAACTCCTAGCAAACCCACTTTCAAAAGCAGTCTCTTCTAATTATAATCCAAAGTTAATGTAATCACTCAAGTTGAGATGACAAGTAACCCTCAGTGATGAATAGCACAACATAAATCCCATGTGGGGTTTAGTTCTAATTTATTAGCCGTTCACCAAATGTGCTTTTTGTCATCAATATTTCACAAGATCAAACATGGATTTTAAACAAAAGTAAGAAACCACAAGATTGTTTAATTCAAGACCACAACCATATCTATGGATCCTAGATTTGAAAAACTCAAACTACAAAACAGACTTCAGAAGTTTAATGCACATAGAAACGGGAATGCACAGGGTCAGACAAGACCATTGCAGTCCATTTGGCCAGCCCCAGTGTCTAGGAAATATCATATCCCACAATACCTCTCATACCACTATCAATTTTCTTTTGCCCAGTGCTCTCAAATTTGTTGATACGATCAAACCCCACTGCCTCCCTTGACAGTCCGTTCATGACATTCACCATTCTCTGCATAATGTAGTTAAATCTAAACAGTCTTTTTACTGTTCTAAGTTTGAGGCTATAGTCTCTTGTAGAATGTGACATAACCTTGTTTATCCCTTTTGGGATCTTGAATACTTAAAATAAAAACCTCATCCCTGAACCTTCACTTCTCCAGTATAAACCTTCCTAGTTGCTGCAACCTCTCCACATAACTCAAGTGCCGCTGGTTGGGGAGTCTAGGACTGGGGATACAGCCTAAAAATTAGAGTCAGGACTTCCAGCAGTGAAGTTAGGAAACACTTCTACATGCAAAGGGTGGTGGAAGTTTGGAATTCTCTTCTGCAAACGGCAGGAGATGTTAGCACAATTGTTAATGTTATATCTGAGATCGATAGATTTTTGTTAACTAAAGGTATTAAGAGATACGAGGCTACAGCGGGTATATGGAGTTAGATCACAGATTAGCCATGATCTCACTGATTGGTAGAACAGGCTTGAGGAGCTAAATGGCCTGCTCCTGTTCCTATGCCGAATCCAAGCTATCAATGTAGTTGCCTGGATGTCTTTCTTATAATACTGTTGCAATACTCCCGGAGGGGCTGGACCAGTGCTTTGTACAATCTGTGTGATCAACAACCCAAGATGCTATCTGCTCTCTGTACTGCTAATGGTGCCAGCGATCAATCCAGCAGTACCCCAAGTCCCTTTCCTGTATCACATCTTGTAGAATATCATTTTGCTTATATTGTCACTATTATCCTTTCCCAACCTTACAACTTTGGATTTGGCCATATTAAACGTCACCTGGCACCAAACTGCCCAACTCCCTAATCTATCCAGTTCCTTCTGTATTTGATCAGCCTCTTTGTAGCTCCTCCCAATTTGGCATCATCTGCAAACTCAGTTTTGTTTCTGTTCCATTGCCAAGCCATTAAGCTCCTTCCATGCTGACCAGCTCCACGTACAACCATCTTTTGCTTCCTCTGTTTGGGTCAATTTTCAATTCATTTCAGAAGCACTCCACCCATGTCATGCTTACCAGCCATGTAGAACAACCTATGTGGCACTGCATCAATATAATGCACACCCACCAGCCAAACACCATTTTTATTCTCTCCCACCCCCATTTTGGTGCTGACTTTTGCTGAGGGAAACTAATTTACCATAGGAGTATCACAGCAAGACATTCAACTCTCACCTGACATCCACACATGAAGTTTTCAGCAGGATAGAGATCAGAAGCAGGAATCTTGGCTGATTTTTCCTCTCCACCACAGGGAGTCAGAGACCAGTTGTACCACACCAACTGTTCCCTTGGCTGTGATCAGTTAACTCAGCACAGACAAGGGATCAAACTTGGGATCTTCCTAGCCTATGTGGCTCAGTTCCACACTAGGCAGTGCACTGATCAAGCGAAACATTGGGGAGCTTCTGAAAACCAACTTATTCCACATTTACATTGCAGCACTACTGCTAATCGAACCGAATTATGTGGCAGTGCTCGTAGAATCACAGAATGTTACAGAACAGAATCAGGCCTTTCAAGTCTATACTGCCATTTTGGCCCACATGAGCCACCTATCCGAATCCCACTCGCCCCCTTAATATTTCTCTTTTTCAAGCATCTATCTAATTCTATTTAAAAATAATTTATGCACCCTGCTTCAACAATGGTTTGTCGCAGAGAATTTCAAATTCTAAATACCCTCAACCGAAATAAGATTTTTCCTTACCTAAATTCTTTTTGTGATTTATCTCAAATTCACACCCTTTCAATACTATCTCACCAACCAATGGAAATAGTGCGTTATTATTCATTCAATCATGACTTCATAATCTTGAAGACCTCTATCAGATCACCCTGAACCTTCTCAGCTCCAGTGAAAAATAGCCCCAACTTAAAGTCTGTGTCAGCTTGGCTTAGTTGGTGGCACTCTCACCTGAGTTGGAAGGTTGGGGAACATAGGAACAGGAGTACGCCATTCAGCCCCTCGAGTCTGTTCTGTTATTCAATGAGGTCATGGCTGATCTGTACCCTAACTCAATTTACTCACCATGGCGCCATATTCCTTAATAGCCTTGTCTAGCAAAAATCATTCAATATCGGATTTAAAATTATTAATTGAGCTAGCATCTACTGCTTTTTGTGGGAGACAGTTCCACACTTCTACCACTCTGTGAGAAGAAGTGTTTCCTAACTTCTCTCCTGAATGGCCTGGCTCTGATTTTAAGGTTATGTCTACTTGTTCTAGGCTCCCGCACCAGCGGAAAAAGTTTCTCTCTATCTACCCTCTCAATTCCTTTCAAAATCCCAAAAACCTCAATCAAATCACCCCATAACCTTCTATATTACAGGGAATACAAGCTTAGTTCATGTAATCTCTCCTCATAATTTAACCCAAATCGCCCTGGTTATACTCTGGCCTAGATTATGTGCTCAATAGTGGCCCACTCCAGGATTTGAGCACATAATCTAGGCCAACACTTCAATACAGTATTGAGGGAGTGCTGCATTATCAGGGATGCTGTTTCGCAGAAGAGATGTTAAACCAAGGCTCTGTCTATTTCCTCAAGTGAACATAAAACAATCCCTTTGTACTATTCAAAGAAGAGTCGAGAGCACAGCTGAATGAGCTGTTAACGGGCTGAACTGGGAACAGAGTGAAGACTTCTAAAACAGGAATTTTGAGAGAGCGGGAATTCAGTGCAGGGGGAAAAGGAGATGCTAAGTAACTTAACCAGGGAACAAAAGGTAAGTTTTAAGTTATTTGTGCTAACTTTAACACTTAACTATATGTAAGATTAAGGGGCTACTAAATTTTTTAAAAATTAATAAATAGGAGGCAAGGGCAAAGACCTAACTAGCAGCTTTAAGTAATAAATATTTTAAAAATGAAAACTGATATTGATAAAAGAAACAAATAGGTTAAATAAAACTACACTCTGCAATATGAGCAACTAAAAGAAAGCAAATTAAATCCATCTGATAATCATAAATTATTAAAGGTAAATCCATTAACTCTAGAAATAGATAAACTACTGTACAATCAATACATATAGATCGATAATGGCAGCATAGGCAGTGTGTCGGGACTGCAGAATGTGGGAATTTGTGAACAGTGAGACTGTCCTGTGTGACCACACCTATGGGAAATGTCCATGTCTTGATCACTCCGGCTAAGAATTGTTGAGCTGAAGTGCGTGTTAGAGACAATGACACATAAAGGAGGGGGAGGATTATCTGGATTGTTTACTCCAGCACACAGTCACACCACATAGATACGTGTACAGGAAGAGGAGTGTGAGAGTGATAGTCAGCACGGTAGGGGAACCTAGTGGGGGCAGGGAAGAAGGAACCGCAGAATCTGATCCTGTCCAACAGGTACGATATAATTGCTAGCCGTGGGGATAAGGAAGATGGCTTCAGGGGATGGCCAGATTGCTGACCAAGGCACCATGGAGCTGGAGGCAGTCCAGTAATGTGGTGTGCTGTACTATATTGGTGATACTGATTACAGTGGTAGAGATACTGACTGGAGTACTGTACTGAGATACGGATTGCAGTGGTGGAGAAGTACACTGCGATACTACCATTTCCCAGTACCCGTGGAAATGAGGAGGAAAAATGATTGTTCCCCCTTGATCGTTGCTGTTTGTAATTCTGTATTACAAGGGTTGATTCTGTTATTAGAAGAGTGCAAATGATTTTTCCCTCCTCCATGCCAGTCACTGCAACTAGTACATTTTTCCTTTTCGCAGCTGCAAATAACTGAACTCTGAGGGGGTGCTTCAGTAATGTGAAGAACGACATCAAGAAGTGATCTGCCCGAGCCCCCAGCTCACCAATGGCAGGCAGAGCTGGTGCACAACACAACAGTTGCCTCTGGCTACCATTTTTTTTCTGCCTGCAGTTGCCCTGAGCGCACACCCACCCTGAACAGTGCAGCAATGCAGCTTTCAATTTAGTGGCCAGTACGAATCTTTCCCAGGAACGTGCAGCGGCCAGAAATGAAAGCTACCATTGCAATATTCAAACAACTGCACGTGTACAATTATCTCTGCATTGTTGATTGTGTGCTGAATTTCACCCTACATTAGAAACTAGATGGATTCCACAGCAGCAACAGCAGGAAGGACAACAAAAACAAGCCCTTTCAAAACAGCTTTGATTCACATAAATTGGCTACAAGTCAACAGTTTATCACAAACTACCCACGATCAGAATGTAACTAGAAATTGCTGCATATTTTCCTCCAGTACCTATCTATAATGGGCTTTTATAGCTGTTGTGCAATAGATCAGACAGAAGATAAGAACTCTCAACTATAATAACAAGACTTTTTTTCCCTTCTGGACAACTATCTCCCTTTCCCACCATTTGCAAAAATGGGTTTACTATCTCCCATAATTAGCAGTGCAATAAGGGAATCGGGGGGAAAACTCTCCAGTGGCTGGAGTCATACCTAGCACAAAGGAAGATGGTAGTGGTTGTTGGGGGCCAATCATCTCAGCCCCAGGACATTGCTGCAGGAGTTCCTCAGGGCAGTGTCCTAGGCCCAACCATCTTCAGCTGCTTCATCAATGACCTTCCCTCAATCATAAGGTCAGAAATGGGGATGTTTGCACAGTGTTCAGTTCCATTTGCAACCCCTCAGATAATGAAGCAGTCCGAGCCCGCATGCAGCAAGACCTGGACAACATCCAAGCTTGGGCTGATAAGTGGCAAGTAACATTCGCGCCAGACAAGTGCCAGGCAATGGCCATCTCCAACAAGAGAGAGTCTAACCACCACCCCTTGACATTCAATGGCATTACCATCGTCAAATCCCCCATCATCAACATCTTGGGGGTCACCATTGACCAGAAACTTAACTGGACCAGCCATATAAATACTGTGGCTACAAGAGCAGGTCAGAGGCTGGGTATTCTGCGGCGAGTAACTCACCTCCTGACTCCTCAAAGCCTTTCCACCATCTACAAGGCACAAGTCAGGAGTGTGATGGAATACTCTCCACTTGTCTGGATGAGTGCAGCTTCAACACTCAAGAAGCTCGACACCATCCAGGACAAAGCAGCCCACTTGATTGGCACCCCATCCACCACCCTAAACATTCACCACACGGACTGCAGCACACCACCGGCGCACTGTGGCTGCAGGGTGTACCATCCACAGGATGCACTGCAGCAACTCGCCAAGGCTTCTTCGACACCACCTAGAAGGACAAGGGCAGCAGGCACATGGGAACAACACCACCTGCACGTTCCCCTCCAAGTCACACACCATCCCGACTTGGAAATATATCGCCGTTCCTTCATCATCGCTGGGTCAAAATACTGGAACTCCCTTCCTAACAGCACTGTGGGAGAACCTTCACCACACGGACTGCAGCGGTTCAAAAAGGTGGCTCACCACCACCTTCTCAAGGGCAATAAATGCTGGCCTCGCCAGCGACGCCCAAATCCCATGAACGAATAAAAAAAAATGATGCAGATAACACAAATTTCTGCCATAACCAAGTAGATTTAAATTTGCCCAGTGGGAATCTGAATACTGCACACTGGAGGAGACACTCACTGAACAAAAGCACAGAAGCAGACGTGTGAGCTTAAGTCTGAAACGATCAATGTTTAATCTACAATCCTGGGAAAACCTTGCATTTTAATCCTTCACTGTCAATAATGCAGCCAGATGATTGATCTGTTAAAATATTATATGGAGCACAATTTCCATTGGTCCTGGGACATTACAGAAACAAGGCCTGGACTAATGTATTTCATCTCTCCAGAAAGTCTCCATGTATAATATCAAAAATTCATTTTTACTGAGGCTTTAGCTATGACTGACAAGTCCAAATTTGGCTATTCACGTAACTGATGTCTAGGACCACTGGGCTCATTTTCACAGATTTGACAACCGTATTTCTACTGCAAGGCTGTCTCCCATTGTCCCTGTTACCAGAACTACCCCCAGAGACTCCCTGCTGGCAAGTGCTTAAAAAATATATGAACACGGTCATTGGTCTTGCAATGCTTCATGCACATTACACAACTGGATATGCCGAATATGCCATTGCACATGCAGGCTGAGCTGTTTTGAACAGATTTATCCAAATTAGGGAAAATTGGATTTCACACCTACAAGCAATGCAAACAGTGCTTAGCAATAACTGGTATTTTTGTCAAATAAAGTTCAATGTTGACTTCAAACTGCTGTGCAACAGGCTTTCATTTTGAAGGCAAATATTGCCACCCAATTCAAAACTGCAGAGTTCTTACACAGCAGTAAGACTGAAAAATTCCAGTTATATTTATTTTTCATTTTCTGCTTAGGAAACAAATAGTGGAATCTTGGCAACAATGTTGTTACTAATGCATTCAATATGAACACATTTGATTTCAGTTGAACCATTGATGATTTTTTGAAAAAAAAATCAAAACCCTCATTAGTCCAGTCACACATTTGATCATTTTTTTTTAAACCTTGCCTTCTAGAACCAAACGATTTGGCAGTTCTTCTTAAAAACCTACCCAAACTTTCTGTTTTCATCGCAAACGAACGCTGCATTTGCTCACACCTTGTCTTTTTACAGGACGATTTCCACGGCCTTTGGTATATTCAACAACTTTCAGCTTAAAAGCAGCTGAAAAAGAAACAGTCTGTGAAAAACAGGTAATTTGCTCTTCAGCTGTGCTCATATGCACACTGGGAACCATAAACTGGCTTCAATGGTTAAATGCTTAAAGATGTACTAAAGATATGGGACCTGCAATCACCACTGTTTTTTTTACTACAAAAGACTTTTTACTTTTACTGACTGAGGCAGAGAGGTGTAAGTGAAAGATGGAAATATCCCATTATGTGGTCTGGATAGCTCTAGAACACTGAACTAGAATTCAAGTACATATCAAAATCTTGGCCAACATTCAAGACCCTTCAGTGTGTAAATGTTACCATCTCTGAGCCAGACTATTAAGTGAAGCAGTGAAGGGAGAAAATGGCTGGCAGGCTCATTCATGCCTCCTGTCACTAAGCAACGTTGCTGGCACTGGTCCAGCTGTACAGCCCAAGCCATCTCAGTCTGTGTAGAGATGAAAATGTATAAAAGTGGCAGAATTGGAAGATATAAGAAAAACATATTATAGTGACAAACTAACTTCCCTGGTAAGTTAAGTTTCTCTTTTACTTGTATATCTCATATTTTTGTAATCATCCAAAGATGGGCTGAAGCTCCAGGGCATCTTCCTGTTGAGTCAAGCCAATATATTAAAAAAAGGATTCAAATAGGGCCTATCCACCACTCAATAAACAGAAGGATTTTTCACAAGATCCCAGCCCCCTTTCATTTACATGTAATCCAGTACAGACAATGGTGCCTGGTCAGTAACAAAATCAAGCAAGCTAATGGCAAGCTACAGACAGTAAATGTGCTACATTGATGGCCAGTGTGCAGGAAGAAATGGAATCGTTTATTAGGGAGATATTTGATTTGAATGTTTTACCGGATACAAAATTAAATCACCCACTAATTAGTCAGATCAAACAACACTTAGCTATGTATTTATCTCACTCAGACCAACAGATCCTATTCTACAGAAGACTGCAGATGTACACACAAACATTCCTGCAGTTTTCAGTTTATTAGTTAAGTCATATGCATGAGCTGAGAAATATAATTTGGTGAATTTCAGGTTGATTTTTAAACCAAAACTCAACATATATTCATGGGATTAAGGCGTTTCATACTAATTCCTTCTGCACCTGGCCAATTTGTTGTATTTGCATCCACACCCATCTTTATAGTTCACATGAATGCTGGTGAGCCACAGTTTTCTTCAAAAGACAAGTTCATACTATTATCTGTCCAAGTAAACGAGAGAGATTTTTACAAGCCCTCCTACTGCAACACAATGTACTTAGTGCATGTAAAAAATTGCTCATTCATGCTAATGAAGACCGGAAATGAGCACCTTTAAATTTCTTGGTACATGACAGAGAATATTCAATTAGTGATGAGGATCAATTCTCTCTGTTTGAAGCACTGCAGTCACAGTTTTTAAAAAATGGAAATCAAATCATAATTAATGACATTTGCTTTAATTCTCACCATCAGTAGCACCTGAATCCAGTTTGAAGCAATTTATAGGCAAGCAAATTAAGTCGAACTAACAAGGTTCAAAATGTTCTGGTAGTAACGGCTCAGATTTCCTTCACCATTCATATTCATACAAGGGCTTTAAACCTGTTTTTCATAAGCAACAAAGTCTTGCTTACTATCTTGTCATTAGCAAACTTTTTCTATTAAGTTCATCACAATCATAAAAGGAGGACCTTCTTAGAATTGCGAAAGCGTCTAGCTTTAAATGTTACTTAAGTTGCCCAATTTGAAAACTGTATGACAGCGGAAGATATAGAAAGCACATAACTGCTTTCAGTATCAATTTATAGCACGCTGCTCACAAGACCGGGGTGGAAACTGGCTTGTTAAATACCGTCGCCCCCCGGTATACCGCATCCAAACTGAATTTACGCGGCCGTTCCCAATCCCTTGACAAAAAAAAACCACCTTCTGAGAAACACGACACACGTCCAGCGCTACTTCCCTTCGGCTCTTGTCACCGCTTTGTGCCCGGGAGGACCACCCGGGCAGTGCAAAGAAACCCCTCCCCCAGCCCAGCCCAGCCCTCACCTTGGATAACGTGCTCCGGGGAGATGGTCTTCTTCTCCGACTTGTTGCAGATCTCGTTGGCCTCGGAGGAGATGAGGTGAATGAACTCGGTGCAGCAGCTCACCACCAGCTCCCGGGCTTCGTTGGCCACCCGCACGTTGGGCAGCGTCTCTTTGATCATTTTATTGATGGCCGCTCGGGGGATTGTCAGATCGTCGTCGTTGCCAGACGCCGAAGCCATGACTCGATTATATAAATTTTCAAACTGGATCTCCTTGTTTTAAAAAGCCGCCCGCCCGCCCGCCCGCCCGCCCCGGTCTAACGGGGTGAACCAGCGCTGGGTTCACGGTTAAATCCCCCCCTCTCTCTCTCTCCTCCCCGAGCGGCCTTCCTCTCGTCTCCAGTCCCCGGCCTCGGGCCGCTCTCGTTAAACCTCCAAACAACCAGGGCTCCAGCTCCGCGCCCACTCACGGGCGAGTCCGGTCACCGAGAGGGAAAAACAGCCGATCCGAGACCCTGCCTTCCGTCCGCCTCGCTCATTCCTCCGCACCCGGCTCCGGCGCCATCTTCAATCAGTCGCCGGAAGCCAGCCGCGATCCATCGCCTGACTTCCGGCGTCAACATCACCCCGCTCGGTGCTGCCACCCAGCGACAGCAGCTGGAAGTGTCTTTCCCAAAGTCTCTCCCTTTCACAGGCGATGAAGGAGGATGTTCGACCCATTTTTCTTTCTTTTCTTTTTTTTAATTTGTGTTTCTAGGCCCCCCCTTTTATAAGAAGTGGGGGGGGGGAGGGTTAGGGTGTGTTTATGTAGAGAAAAACCCAACGAAAACCAAAACCAGTGTCAAATCAAAATTTTATTGTTGTGGTCCAGGATGCACTCCAGAGTCCCTGCGGTGCCCACCGGTCGCGAAAAGCCTCAAGCGTACCGGCAGACACCGCGTGCTCCCTCTCCAGGGCCACCCGGGCGCGGAGAATTCCGTGGAAGAGAGGCAGACAGTCCGAGCGACCGCCCCCACGGGCCGCGACCAACCTGGACCTGTGGATGGCCACCTTGGACAGGCCCAGGAGCAGGCCCACGAGGACGTCCACCGACCTGCCCACCCCCCTCCTCACTGGGCGGCCAAGGATCAGGAGCGTGGGACTGAAGTGCAGCCAGAACTTGAGCAGCAGCCCCCCCTCCCAAATAATCAAACAGGGGCTGCAGCCTCCCACACCCAGTGAACAAATGAAACACGGACACGTCCAGGCCGCAGAGATTGCAGGCGGCCTGGGAGTCCGCAAAATGGCGTTGGACCCATTTTAATTCATCCAGCCAGAAACAGCCTCCAGTCCCCCCATTGCAGCATCCAAGTTGCTTCATAAACAATTCTCAGGTTTTCACCTCCACTGCTTATCAGGAATTCTTTTCCTTACACTGATCACTCCAGGTATCAGTCCAGGATTTATCTTTTACAGTGTCACCTTGTCTCACAGTTTAATTTATTAAAGTAATTGTCCAGATTTATCTTTTCCATAGCTTTTAGTACTTTATCACTGTTATAAGATGACCTCTCAGATGCTTCCTTTCCAGACTGAAAAGCCCAAGTTTTTTTTGCAGTCTTTCCTCTTTACTCCTCTAGGGAATCAGCCTTGTGGCTCTTCTCTGCACTGGCCCCAGCACTTGACCGTCTCCCTTGTGACCCCAGATGTTAACAGCTGGCTGAGATATGGAAGCAGAATTTCCCGCATTGATGATTTTGGCAGTGAACGCCATAAGTTACACCGTTGTGCGCCTCGATCCTCCAATAGCAAATTGTTGCCAAATGTTACTGGAAAATTGATTTGAATGAGCCACAGCGAGGATAATGGTGAATCAGAAACGGCGCAGCGCAACCAGCGGCCAATAAAGGAATTTAGTTTTACGGAAGTGAACCGATTACAGCCATCTTCGTTTTTCTTCATATGGAATTTATTTGTTTAAAAATCATTTATACAGAATAATATTGAAGCAGAACCAGAATGTACAGGTTTACTTTGGAAGCTGAATGAATTAATCGCCAGGTTCATTTTTTTTTCAGTTTTCTCCTGCCTCAATGCCAAAATGAATGATGCGTTTATACACTGAGCCACTGAGGTAACTGATGGGAAAATCTTAATAAAACATGATGTGGAGATGCCGGTGATGGACTGGGGTGGACAAATGTAAGGAGTCTTACAACACCAGGTTATAGACCAACAGTTTTATTTGAAATCACAAGCTTTCGGAGGCTTCCTCCTTCGTCAGGTGGAAGCTTGTGATTTCAAATCAAGTATAAAGTTTGACCATGGAGATCAACTGTGTGGAAAGGCTTATTGGAAGCTTGTGATTTCAAATCAAGTATAAAAGCTTGTGATTTCAAATAAAACTGTTGGACTATAACCTGGTGTTGTAAGACTCCTTACATTAATAAAACATCACACCACAGTAAACCATACTTGTTAGAACGCACCTCTGATGGTGATGCCTACTGGTTCATTATAATCATAAAAATGACTGTGGCAAATTAATTGCTGTACTAACTGACCAATTGTCACAGGTGACTGGTTATGGTTATCCTTCTGAACACCCATTATCAATAATAACCATGGTATCCAACTTTGAAGCTCTTTTCATTAATGCTGGGATCTTCAATATGGGAGATCCACTGACATTTTTCTTTAGAAAGAGCATTGTAAGGTCAAAACAAGCATGGCAGAGGTGGATGAAATTCCTGATTACGGTGCCTTTTTTTGCTGATGGCAGCAGTAACAGCTCACAGCACCCTTAACATAGAGAAATGTCCCACGGTGCTATATGGAAGCATGAGGAAAACAGAAGCCAAGCCAATAATGGAGAGATTTGGAGGGATGCCCATAAGCTTGCTCAAAGCGGTGGATTTTAAGAGGCAGATTTTAAAGGAAGATATGGAGGTGGAGAGGCAGAGTGGTTTAGGAAGGGAATTCCAGAAAGTGGGATCAAGAAGGCTAAAAGGATGGACGTCAATGATGGAATGAAGGGAAGGCCAGAGTCAAAGCGACAGAGGGTTTGGCTTGAGGAGGTTATAGAAATAGGAAGGGAGAAGGCAATGGAGGAAGTTAAAGACAAAGACTAGAATTTTAAATTTGCTGACAGGTATTTAGTTCTATTTATAGTTTGAATCTTGAATCCAGACCCTGGAGCAGCTGTGCTAAGTTTCAGGAAAAACTTTTTCCCTATCCTTCAGAAACAGACTTTGAAAATCCATGGCTCAATCTGAAACTCATTAATTTTCCAAACGAGGTTTTACAATATTTTGTTGAATGGCAGAAAAGACGGTTAAGTTTGTATCAATCAATTGGGACAAATCATTAAAAGTGTTCCCATTCTCAAACTACAACACCATGTGCACTGTTAAATGGTGGGCACTGTACCACGTGACGGTTAAAAATGTTAGGTGAGCAAACTTTTAACGCTTCAAGGTCTGTACAATGCATGTGCACTGGCTCAGGTGGTTCTGAATTGGGAAAGATGCTGCCATCATTGCTAAAACCCATGGGCCATGTTAACGTGCACAATTACAGTTCATTATTTCTGAATATAAACATACATTAGATGTTAACAGACCATAAAAGTATAAAATTTCTGAAATTCATGAATAGTAAATATTATTCAATTAAACTGGAACCATATACACAGGAGACTAATGTTGCACGTGGATGGGAACAATGTATTAATTTAGCAAAGAATGGCTCCCAAAGCAACACTGGCACAAAATGCAATTATTAACTGGATCAGCCAAAACATAGTTCCCCAGAGAAATTCCGATAAATACTCAGGGAATAATGTGTTCATTTCAAAGTTCAGTTACTAATAGGACACTAAAATAGCACTCAAAAAATGTAAAAACACAATTTCTAGCCAAAAAGCAACTGTGCATATGTATATTTCCTCCGACCTAGTATGCTCTGCCCACGGTACAATCTCTTCTACCCTGGGGAGACCAAAGGAAGATTAACTGACTGCTTTGCCACACACTACTGTTCTGTCTGCAGGTGCGATCCTTATCTCCCTGTCACTTTCCATTTCAATTCCCTGTCCTAATCCCACTCTGAACTGTCTGTCTTTGGTCTTTTACATTATTCCAGTGCAAGTTCAAGGAACAACACCGTATCTTTCTACCGGGCACTTTACAGCCCACTGAGCTTAATATTGGTGTTAATAACTTCAGACCTGAACTATAGCTCCTGCTTTCTCTTTGGCAGGAAGTGCTGGCCCTGTGGAGTGGGTGCGCTGGCGTTTCTGGTGCCTGGGTTGGGGACCCTCCATTGGAATACTGGAATGTGTTGGTGGGGTGATCTGCACCCCTGATATTGACTTGCTCTCTTCTTCTCCCAGGCTCATAAGCCACTGAAGACTGCTCTGATATGCTCATTTTTTTGTGCTTCCATTTCTATCTCATCCTTCAGCTCTTCACACGTTCTCTGCATCTCATAGATGTCTTTAATTTCTTTGATTTCTCTCATTTTTTTTTGTCTGGTTACGCTCCTTGGAACATTTTACGACATTAAAGGCGCTATATAAATGCAATTTATTATTGTATTATGTCTCCTATTGTCTCATGCCTATTAAATCTGCCATTTAATCATCTTTTGTTTTCCACTTAAGCACATTAGAGGTCATTATTTTTCTTTTCTTGTGCACCTGCCCGGGATGTGGGTGTGTGTGTGTGTGTATTCCCACCCACTTTCCTATGTTTTGTTCCTTTTTAAATCTTGTTCATCTGTGTAATCTTCTGACGAAGGATCCACATCCAAAACATTATCTCTCCACAGATGCTGCCTGATCTGGTGAGTGTTTCCAGGATTTTCTATTCTTGTTTCAGATTTCCAGTATCTGTAGTTGTTTTGTTTTTTGCGTACGTGGAAAGATGTCTAAGTTGTCAGAGATTGTACTCACAATCACCAGTATGTGGCACTGGGTGCCCATTGTAATTGAAGTGCATTTGTGAAATCACTTTGCCCATAGTCACCATACTTGCACTTTTCATTTGCCAGTTCCACAAGGAGATGTGCAATTGGCATTTTTTAAATAAACTTTGCAATGAATGGACTCATTTCTTTTGTGGTTCGTCCCTACGCTACAGGGAAAATCATTTTATAAAATAAGATAGAGCATCCTCAATGCCACTCACTGACTGTTTATTCTTGTCACGATGAAGGAACTGGAAAATGTTGCAGGCTTTGAGAAATACTGCATCTGAACTGTTACAACAATTTACATTTTTTATAGTGGTGCCCACACAAGAAAGAACATTTCGGAGCACTTTAGAAGTGGGGAGATGTACACCTACCAGGAAGCAAAGGAACTTAGTGCGGAGATAAGGCACGGTCGAGCAGGTGGGTTTTTGGGATGTTTTTGAAGGTAAGAAGGGAGATAGCAAGATACATTAGTTTTTAAAGACATCTCCAGAGGCAGGAACGTAGTGGCTGAAAGATCACCTTACAATGATGGAGCAGAAAAGGTATAGAACAAGCAGTAATCTGCATTCAATACAGAGGATATGGACTGGGATATATGATTGGAGAAGATTTCTCAGATAGGATGGGGCAAGGCAATGGAGGGATTTGAAAATGAGGGCAAAGATCTTGAAGTCAGTTCACCGGAGCACAGGGAGCCAGTGAAGCGGAGTTAGGACAGGGATGATGAATGCGCAAAAACTTTGTGTGGGACGGATTTGCGTTGTAGAGTTCTGGATTAGCTGAACTTTGTGAAGAGTGGAGGTAGAGATTCTAACAAGCAGGGCTTTCGAGAAATAGTTCCCCAAGGTAATGAAGCCATGAATGAGGGTTTTAGCAGCGGAGGGGGTGAGCTAATAAGCTGGCAATGTTCTGGAAGTGGAAGAACATGGTCCTGGTGACAGACTGGATGTGGGGTAAATGGCGCAACTCAGGATTGAAGACAATGCTGAGATGGTGTATCACACGGCTCGGCCTAAGTGAGCAGCCAGGGAGGCCGATGGAGTCAGAGCCAGCGGCCTGTGAGGTTCTGGTGAGAACGGAACCAGGTGGTTGCAGTTTACTAAAGTTGAGCTGTAGGAAGTTCCGACTCATTCAGCTCTTGATGTCAGACAGGCAGTTGGATCGTTCAGTAGCAGCCCTGGAGTCCGTGATGTTGGGGAGAGGTAGAGTTGGGTGTTATTGGCTTTGTTCTACATCTTTTCTGCTCCATCATTGTAAGGTGATCTTTCAGCCACTACGTTCCTGCCTCTGGAGATGTCTTTAAAAACTAATGTCTCTAGCTATCTCTCTTCTGGCCTTCAAAAACATCCCAAGAACCCACCTGCTCGACCGTGCCTCTGACCTCGACACTAAGTTCCTTTGCTTCCTGGTAGGTGTACGTCTCCCTACTTCTAAAGTGTTTTGAAATATTCTTTCTTGTGTGGGCAGCACCATAAAAATGTAAATTGCTGTAACAGTTCAAATGCAGTATTTCTTAAAGCCTGCAACATTTTCAAGTTCCTTCATCGTGACAAGAATAAACAGTCAGTGAGTGGCATTGAGGACGCTCTATCTTATTTTATGAAATAATTTTCCCTGTAGTGGCAGCTAATCCTTTGCTTGTGGATGATGTTGCTAAGCCCTGGTATGTGGCTGATGAAAGCAGCGGACCCAGGATAAAGCCCTGCAGGCCCTGCAACCTTTTACTGTATTTTACATGTGATATGAATGTTTAACAGTGGTTTAACAGTTTGTTTGGAGAAGCGTTGTCAGGGGAACAGTGACTGAAGCAGGTATAAGTTGACATTAGCTCAGGGGAGTGACAGGTAAATTAATACAATATGGTGCAGCTGGATTAGGCTTATACTAATGGATTTGTTCTTTGTGGTTAAGAATGTGCCCGTTTGTGATGTTATCCCTCTCATGTTATTCAATTGTGTGTATGTTTAAGTGACCAGACAAGGCATAAAAGTTCATAAAAACTCAACCATATGACACAGCCCTGTATGTTTTATATATAATTATTAGGGTGAGTGGTCCAAAACCCTGTGACAAATTCTGTTCATTTCTACACTTACCAGGTGTTGCCCAAACACCGCAACTATGCATAAAAAGTCCCCGAGGCAGCGAGAACCCACATTTCTGAGCAGACCTGAGTGAAGTCAAAGCACTTTCTGCAACAAATAACTTGCCCTAATTATAAACCAATTAGGTCAATGGGACATCTTCTGCTGTGAATACCAGCTCTCCTGATCTTATCTGATGAACCTGCTGTTAAAGTTGCTGAACTCAGCGCCATGGGTGCAGTGTGCCACTGGATCACCAACGCATTAAGTCATAGAGTGATAGAACAATGAGTCTGCACTTTCAGTTCCCCACATTGTGAGCTCTCAATCTCGTCATGGGATCACAAGGTGGCACAGAGAGACACCGGATACTAATACAGCAACCCTCTGGCTAGGTTCTGATTCCAGATGGACATGAAAATGCCGGCAATATCACAGGCTGTGCGCTAGTCTTTATTCACATTGAGCTCATCCTCTTCTGAATACCATGGGGATAATTTTATCCCCAAAGAACGGGTGGGCTGGGGGGGGGGGCGAAGGGGAGCGGGTGGGTAGTCATAATTGTAGATTTTAGCAGTGGGACCACAACCCGGCTCCAACACACCCCCTTCCGGAGGTTTATCCCAGGCACGTTTGGATGCGCGCACATCCGAAGCCTAGAAGTCAAGTCCCCTATTAATGCCGACGGGCAGATCGTTAAGGGGCAATTTACCTACTTGAAATACTTAAGGCAGGTAATATTTTGTGGATTCTTAACCTGAAACTAATTTCACCTTACCTGCACGGGTTTCCCAGGGCTTCTCAATCTCGCCAGCGAAAGGAGACGGGAAGGGCTGGATCCATGAGGTGAGCGCCTTTATATCACTGCTTGTGGGCCAGGAGGAGCAGAAGTGATCCCTCTGGGGCCAACAAGCTCACCTGCCTCGGGCGGACCCCAGCGATCAGCCAACCCCCCCCCCCCCCCATGTCCGACCCCTCCCCCCCCATGTCCGAACCCCCCTTGATGGTCCACTCCCCTCCCAATGGTTGATCCCCATGTCCCCTGATGGAAGACCTACCAGAAGGGGAGAACTCCCCAATGGGGACCCCCCTGATAGGTGACCCCCCCCCCCCCCGATGGGAGACTCCCATCCCCGAACTCTAGAAGTAATGGGAATTAGGGGTTACGGGGAGCGGGCAGGAAATTGGACATGAATTTAGATTTGAGGTTAGGATCAGATCAGCCATGATCTTATTGAATGGCGGAGTAGGCTCGAGGGGCCGATTGGCCTACTCCTGCTCCTATTTCTTATGTTCTTATGTTTAACTCCAACTCTTCTGATGACTCAATCATCTCCCTGCCCACAATCTTCCCCACGGTCTCCCCCCCAACCTCACAGTGATGTCGATATCCTCCACGGCCCACGATCTCTCCCCTCCTCCCTCCTTTCCGTTTCCTGGCTGCTTTCCTCCCCACAGGAAGCCAACCTCCCCCTCTTTCCAATCTTTTCAGCCTCTGTTAGTGCCTTTCTTAAATTAATGAAGGTCAATAGAGGAGGTTTTGAGAGCAGCTTGGGAGTTTCAGGAAACTCGGAAGCAGAAATAATTACCTCCAATCGAGTTGCGATCACAGATTCCGACGCACTCAACCCCCTTCCGGGTGTCCCATACAAATATCTACCCACCCACTCGGTTCCCGGCTCCAGGTCAAAATCATGCCCCATAACTCAACTACACTGCACTTCTGTCAGCTACTAACCAGATTAGTCACAGAGTGAGAGTAGTTAGAGTGTAAACAAGGCAATTATGCCTGGCTTCCACTGAAAGCATTTTTCTCTCTCTCTCTCTCCCTTTGAGATGGGCAGAAAGAGATTGTTTTGGTTCAGGGTTGAAACCTCCTCCACCCACAAAGAGGGAGGATTAATCAGAGTAAGAAACTCCCAGAAGGCTCTCAAAACCTTCTATTGACCTTCATCGGTTACATAAAGGCACTAACAGAGGCTGAAAAGATTGGAAAGAAGGGGAGGAGAGAAAAACATAAAAATTTTGATTTCAAGGATAAATCAGAGCAAGATTTTGTGACTGAGTTTAATTTCTTCTTTTTCCCGTTTACTTGTCAATTTTTATGCCCCCCTTCCCTGCCTGAAAGTGTTGATCTTTTACTGAGTTCCAAGGACATCAAATACCACCCCATCTAAATGGCCATTATTCATTTCTGGGACTTGACATGCTATTCAACTGCAGAGGCATCACAGCCAAGTCCAAATCTGTTCACACCCAAAGTCCTCACATGCATACTGGCAGTAGAGGGGGTCAAAGAAGGCTGCTGATCAGAAGCAGCAACCCTTGCCGATTGTCCTCTCCCTCACATAGGGGCATTGAGGGCAGTTGTAACACTTATTACCGTCAGCCCGATTGAGACCAACTAGCCATGAATTGGTGATCAAACCTGGGACCCTCCTGGTCTAAATGGCTCACCTACTGGGTAAAGTTGCTGAGCCGTTGGGGAGCTCCGACTAATTCTAATTTCACTTTAACTGTAGGTCTGATTACTGGTTTCTGTTCAATCGGGTGTAGTGAAAGTTCTCTTTGATGTACTGTGTTTGTTCGGTGTGTCTATTGACACCATCGCATCAGAAAATGAGTTGGGGAACTGACTGAAGTTGCTGCTACTATACAACAACAACAACTGCTTGCATTTATATAGCGCCTTTAACATAGTAAAACGTCCCCAAGGCACTTCACAGGAGGTGTTATCGAACAAAATTTGACACCAAGCCACGTAATGAGATATTGGGACAGCTGACCAAAAGCTTTGTCAAAGAGGTAGGTTTTAAGGAGCGTCTTAAAGGAGGAGAGAGAGGTAGAGAGGTGGAGACGTTTAGGGAGGGAATTCCAGAGCTTAGGGCCTAGGCAGCTGAAGGCACGGCCGTTAATGGTGGAGTGATTAAAATCAAGAGGCCAGAATTGGAGGAGCGCAGAGATCTTGGAAGTTTGTAGGGCTGGAGGAGGTTACAGAGATAGGGAGGGACGAGGCCATGGAGGGATTTGAAAACAAGGATGAAAATTTTAAAATCGAGGCATTCCCAGACCTGGAGCCAATGTAGGTCAGCGAGCACAGGGGTGGTGTTTGAACGGGACTTGGATACGGGCAGCAGAGTTTTGGATGAGCTCAAATTTATGGAGGGTGGAAGATGGGAGACCGGCCAGGAGAACATTGGAATAGTCAAGTTAGAGGTTACAAAGGCATGGATGTGGGTTTCAGCAACAGATGAGCTGAGATAGGGGCAGAGACGGGCGATGAAAGTAGGTGGTCTTGGTGATGGAGTGGCTATGGAAGCTCATCTCAGGGTCAACTAGAACGTCAAGGTTGCGAACAGTCTGGTTCAGCCTCAGACAGCGGCCAGAGAGAGGGATGGAGTCAGTGGCTAGGGAACGGAGTTTATGGCGGGGACTGAAGACAATGGCTTCAGTCTTCCCAATATTTAGTTGGAGGAAATTTTTGCTCATCCAGTACTGGATGTTGGTCAAGCAGTGTGACAAAGTAGAGGCAGTGGAGGGGTCAAGAGAGGTGGTAGCGAGGTAGAGCTGGGTGTCGTCAACGTACACATGAAACCTGACGCCGTGTTTTCGGATGATATCGCCGAGGGGCAGTGTGTAGATGAGAAATAGGATGGGGCCAAGCATAGATCTTTGGGGGACTCCAGAGGTAACGGTGTGGGAGCAGGAAGAGAAGCCATTTTAAAATTCTCATCCTTGTTTTCAAGTCCCTCCATGGCCTTGCCCCTCGCTAACTCTGTAACTACCTCCAGCCCTACAACCCTCTGAGACCTTTGGGTTACGACTGGATAGATAAGAATGGAACCAGGCTAGTGCAGTCCCACCCAGCTGGACGACAGAGGAGGATGGTGTGGTCAACCATGTCAAAGGCTGCAGACAGGTCGAGAAGGATGAGGAGGGATCGTTTATCATTGTCACAGTCACATAGGATGTCATTTGTGACTTTGATAAGGGCTGTTTCAGTACTGTGGCAGGGGCGGAAACCCGATTGGAGGGATTCAAACATGGAGTTGAGGGAAGGATGGGCACAGATTTGGGAGGCGACAACACGTTCAAGGACTTTGGAGAGGAAAGAGAGGTTGGAGATAGGGTGGTAGTTTGCAAGGACAGAGGGGTCAAGGGTGGGTTTTTTGAGGAGGGGGTGATGACGGCAGATTTGAAGGGGAACGGGACAGTACCTGAGGAGAGGGAACCATTAACAATATCAGCTAACATAGGGGCCAGGAAGGGAAGTTGGGTGTTCAGCAGTTTGGTGGGAATAGGGTCGAGGGAGCAGGAGGTGGGTCGCATGGGCAAGGTGAGTTCAGAGAGGAGATGAAGGGAAATAGGAGAGAAACAAGAGAAAGATGCGAGTTCAGGGCTAGGGCATGGGGGAACCTTAGGGAAAGTTTTCCTTGGCGGGCTGGAGGAAGGGAGAGGTGCAGCAGAGGCAGCTGAATGGATGGTCTCAATCTTAGTGATAAAGAAGTCCATGAGCTCCTCGCATTTGTTGTTGGAGGTGAGGGTGGAGGAGGCAGGGGAGAGGGGTTTAAGAAGGTGGTTTGTAGTGGAAAAGAGAAGAGGGGGTTATCTTTGCATTCCAGGTTGATCCTAGAATAGTGAGCAGTTTTGGCAGAGGAGAACAGGACCCGATAGTGCTTTATGTGGTCCAGCCAGATCTGGCAATGAATGGCTAAACCGGTTGTCCACCATAAACGTTCAAGCCTACGTCCCTTGTACTTAAGGGAACGGAGATGAGGTCCGTACCAGGTGGAACAACCAGCGTGAGAGAGAGTATTGGTTTTGATGGGGTCAAGGGCATCAAAGGTGGAGGTGAAGGTGTCATTGAGCAGATCGGTAGCTGCAGAAATGTCATGGTGAATGGAGGGCCAAAGGCTAGACAATTGGGAATTTGAAAGTGCCGTTGTAAGAGTCTTGGGGGAGAGTTTTTTCCAGGGGCAGACACAGAAGGAAGTGGGATTGGGAGGGGGAAGATGGATGTGGGTGGAGAGGGATACAAGGAAGTGATCAGAGATGCCCTTATCTGTGATTGACATGATGAGAGTAGAAAGGCCATGTGAGCTGGTGAGTTCGAGGGGGTGGCCATGACTATGGGTAGTGGCGTTTATATAGAGGGAAAGATTAAGGGGGGATAGGAGGGCAGTAAACTCAGAGGAGAGAGAGCATGATGAGTAGAAATGAAAGTTGAAATCTCCAAGGGTGAGAAGTCACTCGGTGCAGAGGCTGAGGGAGGAAAGCAGTGAAGATATCTCAGTGAGAAACTTGGCATAGTACTTGGGTGGGCGGTAGAGAACAAGGATTTTAAAGGAGACTCGACAGGGGTGGAACAAGGTGAGATGCTCAAAGGAGAAGGTGCCAGAGGAGTAGGGGGATAGACCAAGGTATGATTTGGTGATAAGGGCCACACCCCCATCGCGGCGGTCTGGGTGGGGCAATTGATGGAAGATATACCCTGGCAGGGAGGCTTCATTAAGGGGGAAGGTATCATCACCCGTCAGCCAAGTCAAGGCCATGATGTCGATGCAATCATCCACAATAAGCTCATGGATGGCAAGGGCCTTATTCACAAGTGAACGGACATTCTGGAGGGAGATGCTGATAGTTGATCCGCTGGCAGAGTCCACAGGGTCAGCGTTGGGAGGGGTGAGTGGGACGGGAAGGAGATTGGCAAGATTAGCCCCCAGCGGGCTCAATGGGCGGGAAGGTCAGTGAGACAGTAGGATGGGGCAGTTGGGGTTGCTGCTCATAAGGAATCAGCGACGAGTGCCTCGATGGGCCCTTTGGAGGATGCCAAGATAGGCACAGAGGGAATCTGTAGGCTTATCTAAGAGGGAGTCAAGCCTGGTTGGAGAGTAGGAAGGTCGAGGATTGCTGAAGGATGGGGTAGTGATTTGCGGGAGGCAGCGTATCCAAGGGGGGGAAGAAATGAAAGGAGGCGTGATGAGAGGAGAGACGGGCCTAGGAGGGGTAAAGAGAAAAGAAGAAAACAGGTGAAGAAAGTAGAAATAGAAGCAGCAGCCAAAACACGTACGCGAATGGAACAGGGAAACTCAAATTACTTAGGCGTGGTTACATTGCAAGATTAGGATAGATAAGTCTTGGTAATAAACAAGGAATAGAGAGCAGACAGTAGGAAGGAGTTCAAAGTTAAAGTCAGAGGTTCCGTGGTTTGATAAAGTTGACGTAGATAAGGTGGAGTCAGCTTGGAGCATCCACGAACTGATGTCCAGGTTTGGAGACAGGTGTAGAGGGCGAATGAGTCCAGAAGCTATTTAAAGGGTAGAGTATTGGAAGGCGCACTGCTGGAGGTATTTCCATGGTAACAAAGCGCCAGGAGGTGTGCAGAATCGATCACGGGGGCAGAAAAACGGTGGCAAAGTTGGAGGTCACAATAAGATCCAGAAGCAGCGGAGAAATGGACGACGGCTGAGGAGTGAGTTCCTTCATCGTCGCTGGGTCAAAATCCTGGAACTCTCTTCCTAACAGCACTGTGGGAGAACCTTCACCACACGGACTGCAGCGGTTCAAGAAGGCGGCTCACCACCACCTTCTCAAGGGCAATTAGGGATGGGCAATAAATGCTGGCCTTGCCAGCGACGCCCACATCCCATGAATGAATAATAAAAAAAATTTTCTGGCCAGGAACCACAGTGTAGCAAAATAAAGCTGAAAAACCAGTAGGACAGCCATAAGCTATACTTAGTCACATGACAGTAAGAGGGCAGCCATTCTATGGTGATGAATGTTCAATGCTGTGGTTGGCCAAAGGATTCTAGTGTGTTGCTCAAAGCACGAGTAGGAGAGCAGAGATTTTGGTTAGTTTTTTGAAGAAAATGTGGTGCTTAAATAATCTGCTGAAACATTCAAATGTGTACACAAAATGTTTCTGGGGTAATACAACTCCAAAATAAAAGAATTTCCAATTGTTTCTTTCTTTTGAGCTCAGTGTAAAAGATAAAAAGTCTCTTTAGTTCCGTTAATTCGGCCTTATCAGATTTTCATTTTGTTTGGCAGAAAGTTACTTTGGCAGAAAAATAACGGAAACTGAGCATTTTAAAATGTAAAAGTGAAAGGGCTTTTGATTCTTGTGTTATGTTTCCAAGTCTGACCATTAGAAAACAGAATCCACCGCCTCTGAACAGGAAAAAAAAAGCCTTTTTATTCTGCTGAAAAAATGCTTTTGTAGTATTGAAATGACTAAAGCAAATCATACCCCTGATCTGATCCTTTGAATAACATGTCTAATGCTATAATCTATGCTCACTTATAACTAGGACAAGATTAATCTAGATCCGAACAATACATTTTATTTTGTATTAGATGGCTGCATTCTGCTGATTGGTTGTCATAGAAACTATCACATGCCTGTGCTGGAACAATGATCACATAAATGATATCACCCTTAAGGACACGTGACTGGAGGAGTCAGATGAAGAGGAAGTGTCATATTTTGTAAGTGTGTTCTCTCTCCTCGATTTTATCCTGGAGCAAGATGGAGCAGGGTGGGGTGGAGTGGGTTGGGGTTGGGGTGGGGATGGGATGGGGCTGAGGAGGAATGGGGATGGGGTGGGATGAGAGGCGTGGCGAGGGCCAAACAGCCGCCCTCTCCCCAACCTCAGCAGCGTAAGGCCCGGGCTATTTTAACTCCCAGGCCTCGTCTGCACGCCGCAGTGGGCGGGAGTGCGAGTTCGGGCAGCAAGAGGCTGCAGGCCGGCAGCAAAGGGAGGCTCACCGGCCAGCAGGGAAGTGGTGGGGAGGAGGTTTCAGGAGGGTCTCGCGGGAGGGAAGCTCTTCTGCTCCTCCTGGCCCCACAAGGAAAGTAGAAACTTGCCTTAAATGGCATCCTCCGACCCCAGCTCCTCCTCCTCCCACTGCCTTCACCACAACGGCTTCTCATTCCACCCGGAGTTAAAAATGCAGTCGGGGCCTAATGACATAATCAGACCCCAATCTGCATATTTAAAGAAGGACCCCGTTGGTTTCAGGTGTGTTCCTTGGAGCAGGTTAAAATTGAAGACGGGATCCATGGACTCAAAGTAAATCAAGGAATCAATGGGATGGGGATCGGGCGGGAAAGTGGAGTTGAGGGCGAAGATCAGCCATGATCTTATTGAATGGTGGAGCAGGCTCGAGGGGCCATACGGCCTACGCTTGTTCCTATTTCTTATGTTCTTATATTCTTATGTCCATGCTGGATGTCAGCAGGTAAGTCGGCCGACGGGTGGGGTTAAAGTTGCCCCTTACATTTTATAAACCCCATGTCTGATAAAATAAAATGAATGAATCAGATCTGTGATTATTAAGGCTTCCTTTTTAAAATAAGTGAACTTTTTCTCATTGATTGAGAATAAAGTCTGTATTGATTGTCGTATCTTCTGAATGTCATTCATGCTGTTCTTTTGTCCCCATTTTATTAGTATAGCCGCCATGTAGGTTTTTTTTGGTCTTCTTATTTCTACAGTTGGCCTTCAGGAAGTTGTCAACAAGGCTTGTGGCTAAACTTACTTGACCTCGTCCTCATCAATCTACCTGTCGCAGATGCATCTGTCCATGACAGTATTGGTAGGAGTGATCACCGCACAGTCCTCGTGGAGACGAAGTCCCGTCTTCGCACTGAAGACACCATCCAACGTGTTGTGTGGCACTACCACCGTGCTAAATGGGATAGATTCAGAACAGATCTAGCAGCTCAAAACTGGGCATCCATGAGGCGCTGTGGGCCATCAGCAGCAGCAGAATTGTATTCCAGCACAATCTGTAACCTCATGGCCCGGCCTATTCCTCACTCTACCATTACCAACAAGCCAGGGGATCAACCCTGGTCCAATGAGGAGTGTAGAAGAGCATGCCAGGAGCAGCACCAGGCGTACCTAAAAATGAGGTGCCAACCTGGTGAAGCTACAACTCAGGACTACATGCATGCTAAACAGCGGAAGCAACATGCTATAGACAGAGCTAAGCGATTCCACAACCAACGGATCAGATCAAAGCTCTGCAGTTCTGCCACATCCAGTCGTGAATGGTGGTGGACAGTTAAACAACTAACAGGAGGAGGCTCTGTAAACATCCCCATCCTCAAAGATGGCGGAGTCCAGCACGTGAGTGCAAAAGACAAGGCTGAAACGTTTGCAACCATCTTCAGCCAGAAGTGCCGAGTGGACGATCCATCTCGGCTTCCTCCCGATACCCCCACCATCACAGAAGCCAGTCTTCAGCCAATTCGATTCACTCCACGTGATATCAAGAAACGGCTGAGTGCACTGGAAACAGCAAAGGCTATGGGCCCTGACAACATCCCGGCTGTAGTGCTGAAGACTTGTGCTCTAGAACTAGCCGCGCCTCTAGCCAAGCTGTTCCAGTACAGCTACAACACTGGCATCTACCCGACAATGTGGAAAATTGCCCAGGTATGTCCTGTCCACAAAAAGCAGGACAAATCCAATCCAGCCAATTACCGCCCCATCAGTCTACTCTCAATCATCAGCAAAGTGATGGAAGGTGTCGTCGACCGTGCGATGAAGCGGCACTTACTCACCAATAACCTGCTCACTGATGCTCAGTTTGGGTTCCGCCAGGACCACTCGGCTCCAGACCTCATTACAGCCTTGGTCCAAACATGGACAAAAGAGCTGAATTCCAGAGGTGAGGTGAGAGTGACTGCCCTTGACATCAAGGCAGCATTTGACCGAGTGTGGCACCAAGGAGCCCGAGTAACATTGAAGTCAATGGGAATCAGGGGGAAATCTCTCCAGTGGCTGGAGTCATACCTAGCACAAAGGAAGATGGTTGTGGTTGTTGGAGGCCAATCATCTCAGCCCCAGGACATTGCTGCAGGAGTTCCTCAGGGCAGCGTCCTAGGCCCAACCATCTTCAGCTGCTTCATCAATGACCTTCCCTCCATCAAAAGGTCAGAAATGGGGTTGTTCGCTGATGATTGCAGTGTTCAGTTCCATTCGCAACCCCTCAAATAATGAAGCAGTCTGAGCCCACATACAGCAATACCTGGACAACATCCAGGCTTGGGCTCATAACATTCGCGCCAGACAAGTGCCAGGCAATGACCATCTCCAACAAAAGAGAGTCTAACCACCTCCCCTTGACATTCAACGGCATTACCATTGTCGAATCCCCCACCATCAACATCCTGGGGGTCACCATTGACCAGAAACATAACTGGACCAGCCATATAAATACTGTGGCTACAAGAGCAGGTCAGAGGCTGGGTATTCTGCGGCGAGTGACTCACCTCCTGACTCCCCAAAGCCTTTCCACCATCTACAAGGCACAAGTCAGGAGTGTGATGGAATACTCTCCACTTGCCTGGATGAGTGCAGCTCCAACAACACTCAAGAAGCTTGACACCATCCAGGACAAAGCAGCCCGCTTGATTGGCACTCCATCCACCACCCTAAACATTCACTCCCTTCACCACCAGTGCAGAGTGGCTGCAGTGTGTACCATCCACAGGATGCACTGCAGTAACTCGCCAAGGCTTCTTCGACAGCACCTCCCAAACCCGCGACCTCTACCACCTAGAAGAACAAGAGCAGCAGGCACATGGGAACAACACCACCTGCACGTTCCCCTCCAAGTCACACACCATCCCGACTTGGAAATATATCGTCGCTGGTTCAAAATCCTAACAGCACTGTGGGAGAACCTTCACCACACGGACTGCAGCGGTTCAAGGCGGCGGCTCACCACCACCTTCTCAAGGGCAATTAGGGATGGGCAATAAATGCTGGCCTCACCAGCGACTCCCACATCCCATGAATGAATAAAAAAAACTACAACGACAACTTGCATTTATATTGCGTCTTTAATGTAGTATGCAGTTTAAGGGTCAGGATTGAAGCATTTCTCTCAATCACTATTTTATTCTTATCAGCTTTCAATGGTAGAGCACAAAATACTGGATTAATCTCTCTGTCCTGTAAATAACGCACTATTGCCTTCAGTGCTAAGAATAAATCAAAGCTTTAATATGGTATCTATATGTTACATTTTTACCCAAATTCACAATTAATTGAGTTCTCACTTGTTCTTCTATCTGTATGACGTATGATTGGTTACAAGAAAGGACCAAAAAAGGTCCATCAACAACAACAACTTTCATTTATATAGAATCTTTAATGTAAAGAAAAAATCTCAAGGTGCTTCACAAATAGAAATAGAGTACATTGGGGGAGATTAAGAGGGGTGACTAAAAGCTTGTCCGAAAAGATAGGTTTTGATAAGGTTTTTTAAATGAAAGAGAAGTGGAGAAGCAGAGGGGTTTAGGGAGGGAATTCCAGAGATTGGGGCCAAGGTGGCTGAAAGCAGCACCAACAATTGTGGGAGGTAAATGGTGGGGTGCACAAAAAGTCAGGGAACTGAAGAGTTCAGGGGGAAGTTGCAGAGTGGGGCACGGCTGTGGAGGGATTTGAAGATGAAGTTGAGGATTTTAAATGTAACGTATTGAGAGACAGGAAGGCAATGTTGGTCAATGAGAAGGGGATGAAGGGCGAGCGGAACTTAGTGTTGGACAGGATATGGGTGTCAGAGTTTTGGAGAAATTGGATTTATTGAGGGTGCAAAGGCAATGTTGGAGTAATCAAGTTTAGAGGGGACAAAAGTATGGATAAGGGTTTCAAAGGCAGAAGGGCTGAGGTGGGAAATGTTATGGAAATAAGCATTCTTGGTGATGGATAGGATGTGGGGTTTGAAGCTCACCGCCGGGTTGAAGGGGATGTCAAAGCTTTGCACAGTTTGGTTCAGCCTGAGGGAAGGAATCAGCGGCAAGGAAATGGAGATAATAGTGGGAGCTGGAAATAATGGCTCAGTCTTCATGATGTTCACTTCCGACTCATCCATGACTTGATGTCAGGCAGGCAGTCTGAGAGTGTGGAGATGGTCGTTGGGGTCAAGAGAAGTGATGGAGGTAGATTTGGGTGTCATTGGTGCATATATGGAAGAATGCCTGCAGATGATGTCTCTGAGGGACAGCATGTTGATGAAGAAGAGAGGAGCCAAGAACAGATCCTTGGGGGAAACTCTGGAGATGAAGGTGCAGGAGCGGGAAGAGAAGCCAATGATGGAGATGAGCTGGCTGCATTCAGATAGGTAGTGGTGGAACCATGCAAGGGCAGTCCAATGGAGCTGGACAATTGGAAAAAAGGCGGATAAGGTACGATCACATGCTGCAAAGCAATTGAGGAGGACAAGGAGGGATACGTACCATGGTCACAGTCACACAGCATATCATTCATGACTTTGGCTAGGGCCATTACTCTGCTGTGAGAAGGGCAGAAACCAGATTGAAAGAAATCAAACAGAGTTTTGAGGGAGCTGGTTGGAAACAATTCAATTGAAGACTTAGAGAAGAAAGGGAGGTTAGAGAAGGGGATGGTAACTGAAAAGGTCACATGGGCAGAGGTGTTTCTTTTTTGGGGAGGGGGGGTGATAATGACAGTTTTGAAAAGGAGAGGGACAGTGCCAGAAGAGAGCCGAGAACAATGTCAGCTAGCATGAGGTTAGCAAGGGTGGTCAGCAGTTGCGTGGTCCGCAGTTGAGTGGGTGAATTTCAAGGGAGCAGGAGGTGGGTTGCATGGAAAAGATGAGTTTGGGGAAAGCATGGCAGGAGATGTAGAAGAAACTGCAGTGGCAGCAGAATACGGCTGGGATAAGTTGGGATCTGGAGGGAAGTCGGAAGCAATAGAGAGAGGAAAGGAAGGGAAGAGGTATCTGCCCAGATGACCTCAGTCTTAGAAACAAAGAAATCCATGAACTTTTTGCATTTGGTATTGGAAGTGAAATGGACGGGGTGGAGAAGAGGTTTGAGGAGGTGGAGAAAAGACGCCTTGGGTTGACATTGTCCTCCAGTAGTGAGCTGTTTTGAGTGAGGAGAGTGAAGTATTAAGTCATAGAATCATAGAACGTTACGGCACAGAAGAAGGCCATTCAGCCCATCGTGTCCGTGCCGGTTGAAAAATAGCTATCCACTTTCCAGCACTTAGTCTGTAGCCCTGTAGGTTACAGCACTTCAAATGCACATCCAAGTACTTTTTAAATTGAGTTGAGGGTTTCTGCCTCTACCACCCTTTCAGGCAGTGAGTTCCAGACCCCCACCACCCTCTGGATGAAAAAATTTATCCTCAGCTCCACTCTAATCCTTCTACCAATTACTTTAAATCTATGCCCCGTGGTCACTGACCCCTCTGCTAAGGGAAATAGGTCCTTCCTATCTACTTTATCTAGGCCCCTCATAATTTTATACACCTCAATTAAATCTCCCCTCAGCCTCCTTTGTTCCAAAGAAAACAATCCTAGCCTATCCAATCTTTTCTCATAGCTAAAATTCTCTAGCCCTGGCAACATCCTCATAAATCTCCTCTGTACCCTCTCTAGTGCAATCACACCTTTCCTGTAATGTGGTGACCAGAAATGTACGCAGGACTCAAGCTGTTGCCTAACTAGTGTTTTATACAGTTCTAGCATAACCTCCCTGCTCTTATATTCTATGCCTCAGCTGATAAAGGAAAGTATCCCGTATGCCTTCTTAACCACCTTATCTACCTGTCCAGCTACCTTCAGGGATCTGTGGACATGCACTCCAAGGTCCCTCTGTTCCTCTACACCTTTCAGCATCGTCCCATTTATTGCCTCGTTGCCCTCCCCAAATGCATCACCTCACATTTCTCCAGGTTGAATTCCATTTGCCATTTTTCTGCCCACCTGACCAGTCCATTGATCTCTTCCTGCAGTCTACAGCTTTCCTCCTCACTATCAACCACGCAGCCAATTTTTGCATCATCTGCAAACCTCTTGATCATCCCCCCTACATTTAAGTCCAAATCATTAATATATACCACAAAAATCAAGGGACCTAGTACTGAGCCCTGCAGAACCCCATTGGAAACAGTCAGGATATTAAATCTTTTTGTTCTAATCTGGATATCACAAGGCTCCCCTGGTGACTCAGAGTCTTTTGGTGAGTGGCTGAGCCATGCAGTCCACGAAAGTCTCAGGATCAATCAGTGCCGAGCTTACCGATCTCAGCCAGGGCAGTGTTATGGGTGCTACCACTGGCCTCAAGGTCCCGAGGTGAGTGAGAGGGCAAAAAATCAGTTCCAATTCCTGATCCCGATCAAGGAACTTCTCCTGGAAATGCAGATGTACGGTTGTCAGATGAGGATAGGATGTGACAGCCCACGAGATCGAAAATGCTGACCAAGATTCACTGCCAACACCGCGCTCTCGGTGGTAATAAGGAGCGATCAGCCCTCGTGAAGCGTTCAAGAAAGGAGGAAAAAAGAATGGGAGAGGGAATTAAATAAAATATATTGGGAGAATGAGGCATCAGTTTAGTTCCTTGCTGAAAAAGTATTCTGATGTTTACAGAGAAATATTACTTTTACTTTCAGGCACAGGAAGGCTGGCCTCCTCATAGGGGCCTAATTCAAATGGCGAAGTCACGTCCCGATGACGCCATCGGGGAACACACACGACATTTTTAACTGCAGGCCCGACTAAGGCCCGCACAGTCTGGAAACCTCCAGCGAGAGCCGGCAACAGACTGGATCCTGGGCACGAGAAGCCCAGGCAAGTAATTTGCTTTTTTTTAATGGACCAGTAGGAGCACTCCTGCTTCTCCTAACCCCACAAGGAAACCTTGGTCCGTCCCTGCCCTGTTCTCACCACACCCCCTCCTGATCACACCCTCCTCTCCTGTTCCTCAGTTACCTTCCAGAGGATTGTTCCCGTGGGTCCCTGGCGGCAGCCTGACCCCCCCCCCCCAAAAAAAAAGATTTTGACTCCCGCTCGCTGACAGTGATGTCATTCCTGCCTGCTTTGGACGGGAGTCTGTATCGGAGTGTGCTCATGAGGTCCCGGTGTTAAAATCTCCCGGTCCCTCCACCCGGGGAGTGGGGGGGGGGGGGGGGGGTAGGGTTTGGGGGTGGACAGATTACCGCCCTCTTCGCCCCCCCCCCCCCCCCCCCGAACCTCTGATACCTGCTCCATCGGAGCTGTAATATTCTCCACAATTCAAAAGCTACAACCGCTTGCAGACCCTTTACACTTCAAAAGTCACAGAAGCAAAATGGCTGAAATGAATACTGAAGCCTACAATTACCACACCGACGGTGCGTGCTTAGCCCTGATTCTTACTGTGAGCGGAGCAAACCTGGGGCCGACGGAGAGGGTCGAGCCAAGGCCATTTTTAACCGAGGACTGGCTCTCGCCCAAACCTGGTGGGAAATGGCTGGCAGATGGGAGCAGGAAATCACGCAGCAGCAAAGCGCCGCCAGGGACCCAAGGATACGGTCCGCGGCAAGGCAAGGGTGGAGGGAATCTCAGGGCGTTCGCGGTTGCGGGAAGGGGAAGGGAATGTCAGGACAGGGGAGGCACAAGGATTATTTGTGGGGCTCTAAGGAGCATTCCTACTGCACCTTGTCCACAAGGAAACCTTAACAAAAAAAACATTTTATTAAGAAACAATTACCTGGGCTTTTCCTGGTCCTGGTTCTGATCCGCGGCAGCTTTCCCGGCCACGGTCAGCACTGCACCTGACTCATGCAGGCCGGGGTTAACACAGCATCGGGGTCCCAATGACGTCATCGAACCCCGATTTGTGAATATTTATGAGGCCCTTGCCTGCCTGCAGTGAAACCTGGGAGCGAAAATGGTGGCGGGGGCCAGATCAACACAAGCACGGAGGTAAGGATGCTGTCATCATTTTAACCCCTCGCACACCCCGTTCTCACCAGAAAGAAGTTGGGTGGGTGGGGGGGGGTGTTAAAATCAGGGCTCTTGTGTTCACATGTTAAAGCTACTGCTTTAGAGACATGGAACATTGGTTGCTAATGTGATTGAATTAAAGAAAGAAAAATAAGAAACTTCTTAAATGATTTTTTAATTTGTTAATTTTACAGAATATTTTGGGTTAAAATAATTTATCTTGCTTTGTGTTTTGAAATCTGAGTCACAGTGACATTCCATGAGAGTTATACATGAATGAGCCATAAAGGGCCCACATTAACACAGTAAGCAGCAACATGGTAATTGGAGTTTGTACCATTCAATTCAACCCAAATAGATGACAAAGAAACACGGCCACAGTTCTACTAGGTCAGAATAATGGTGTCCAGGACTGGGCTCCTCGGTCCTTAATCATGTCTTTGTGTAAGTTAATTATGCCAGAATGAATACTGCTTGCTTTTTTCCTCATAAAGCAGGCTGTGAAATATGTTTTGTTTTGGAACTTTGATTTATTCAATGAATATTGGGCCGGGATTTGCTCTGAGCAGCCAACGAACACACCTGCCACTCGTTAAACTTGCACTTGCCCATGGACTTTTCACGGGTGTTTGGACAGCAAGTTCCTCTCATGGGGCCTCAACCCAACGCAGCACCCTCTCCCGGACATCTGGGACCCATGTGAACGGGGCAAGCAACTGTCTATCCCCTTAATCAATCAGATTGAAAAATTGTTAATAAGCCACGCGGAGTCAGAACCAGGAAGTGTAAGTTAGACTACTGAATTCAATGTCAAATCAGGTACAAAAAGCAAAATAAAGAGAGGGTAAGAAATATTGAATTAAAAGACAGAGATAAAAGAGACAGAAAGAAAAAGTAAAAATTTTTTAAAAAATTTAAATGTCCAACAACAATTCAAATCTGAAGGAATGAGACTTCACACTTGTTAAAGTTAAAGTTAAAGTTAATTTTCAATGCCAGAGAGGTTGATTGGCAATCATTAACACTTACCACGCTGTTAAAAGTTTACTTAGACATAAAAAATTTGACGTGCCTTTTTTTAAGTGAGATTACTTCATTTCCATCAGGGCAGTGCAGGAACTTCACAATGTTCCATTCATTTTAATGCCGAGTCAGCAGGCGAGATGCAGTTTTCGCAAAGCTTATGGAAGAGCAGGGCATCTGGTACAGCAACTTCCAGATTTCCATGTTTAACTGTGCAGCCGCAGTCCAATAAATTTTTAAAAATTAAAAATTAAAAAAAGAAAAAAAACGGATGCTGCAGTTATGATCTGAAGTTATTGAAATCAATGTTGAATCCCGAAGGTTGTAAAGTGCCTAAACGAAAGATGAGGTGCTGTTCCTCGAGCTTTTGTTGAGCTTCATTGGAACAGTGTAAGAGGCCGAGGATAGAGAGGTCAGAGTAGGAGTGGAAAGGGGAATTAAAATGGCAAGCGACCGGCAGGTCAGCGTCACGCTTGAGGACAGAGCCGAGGTGTTCAGCAAAGTGATCATCCAGTCTGCGTTTGGTTTCCCCAGTGTAGAGGAGACCGCATTGTGAGCAGCGGATACAGTATACTAAATTGAAAGAAGTACAAGTAAACCGCTGATTCACCTGGAGACTATTGTTTTTTCATTTATTGAACTGCAGCTGTTGGTTATGGTTCTGCTGTTGCCATTTACAACTCCTCTAGACTGATCTTTTGTTTCTTAACTTGTCCCATTACCACCTTCCTTGCCTTGCACCATCATCCCTTTTGTCATTTAATCACCCCTGCCCTCCACTCTATCACAGACCTTCCCCTTTGTTCTTTCCTTCCTTCCCCCCTTTCCCTGGCTCTGTACTGGCTTAAAAACTTTAACTCTTTAACATCGTCCAGTTCTGACAAAAGGTCTTCGACCTGAAACGTTAACTCTGTTTCTTTCTCCACAGATGCTGCCTCACTTGCTGAGCTTGTCCGGCATTTTCTGTTTTTATTTCAGATATCCAGCATCCGCAGTATTTTGCTTTTGATTTTCTCTTAGATTGCTCATTTTTTATGCAATCATTAAATAACAGCATTTACTTCCATATATATATTTTATAGGCAACTTTCTCCCCTATGCTCCCCTTCCATCCTGAAGATGCTGACTGGTTACAGTTCCACTGGTGTGGGGAGTCCTCCAGTACCTCACCCAAGTGACCATTTTTCATGTGCGAGTGTAAATAATGAGTGCCAGCATTCTATAAAATTAAGGCCAATCACATCCTCACCCAATGTCGATACATTCACTTACAGCAGGTCTGGATAGGAAAAGGAACACTGAATGTTTTTTTCCCCTCCTTCCTAGCCCAGGGAGTTGGAGCTGTCCCAGCTGACAACAGCTAACTCAGCACAGGTAAAGAAAGGATCAGAGAAGAGGCTCCCCTGAAGCCAATGGTTTATTACTACACCTGGTGATGCATTTACCCACTAGACCATTAGAGAAGCTCTCTCCAGGGCCTCATAAATTCCTGGGTTGGGAGAGGTTATGTCTGATTTCGACTCAGGGGCCTGGAATTTTGGCTGGAATGCAGTTCTGCTGGAATTCCACCCTCTTTAAACAGCACCTGCAGCTTTGAATTCCGTGGTGGGGGGAGGGGGAGGGAGAGGGGAAGGGGGAGTGGTTCCACCCGCTTCCTATGTCGAGCTGGTAAGTTGAGGGGATCGATTACCTTCTCTCATGGCAGAGTGGCTCCAGCGGGAGCCAAAGACTTAGAGAAACATTTTGTTCTTCGGCTCAGTTGGGCCTTGAGGGGACTTCAGGTGGAGCGGCAAGGATAGCGATTAGCGGCAAGGAATAACAGATTTATTTTAGGGCTAGGATTAAGATTAGTAGGGACTGTAGACTAGTTTTAAGTTTAGCATCAGGCTGGCAGGAATTGCAGTTTTGTTTTAGAGTCAGGATTAGCTAGAATGACTTCTTAGATGATTTCTCTTTAAAATGTTCAATTTCCATTACTGAATGGATGCTGAGATTTATCTGGTCTTGAAAGTGGCTTTCTGCACCTTGTAATCTAAACTACCCATAATAAAATGTAACTTTGATACTGTTTTATTGCTGGACCAATGGTTAAAACCTTTTCCATCTAGCTCTAAACTACAGCTTTGTTTATGCACCAGGCTTTGTTTTTTTTAATAATATCCCCATGTTTTTCTTAAGTAATCCTAGAATTTCCACATATGTATTAAATTTGCCAATTTATTTAATGGAATTTTATTACTGAAATTACTATCCAGTATTTTGTCCACTGCATGGATTTGCAATCAAGATATCAGATCTAAAACCAATCTGTTAATTTTATGCCTGTGTTATACTAGAATATTTGTGCTGAATTTACACCTGTGGTGCCATATAATTAGAGCAGTTGGATCTTATTCCACTTTGGTTGCATTACACCTACTGGAACCCATCCAGAATGATCCAAGAAAGGTTAAATTATGAGGACACGTTGCTTAGACTAGGCTTGTATTCCCTTGAGTATAGAAGATTAAAGGGTGATCTAATTGAGGTGTTTAAGATGATTAAAGGATATGGTAGGCTATATAGAAACTATTTCCTCTGGCAGGGGAGTCCAGAACAAGGAGATATCGCCTTAAAATTAGAGCTGGGCCATTCAGGTGTGATGTCAGGAAGCACTTCTTCACACAAAGAGTAGTGGAAATCTGGAACACTCTCCCCCAAAAAGTTGGTGAGGCTAGGTCAAAACTGAAATTGATAGATTTTTGTTGGGTAAGGGTATTAAGGGATCTGGAACCAAGGCGAGTAAATGGAGTTAAAATTCAGATCAGCCATAATCTAATTGAATAGCAGAACAGGCTCCGAGGGCTGAATGGCCTACTCCTGTTCCTGTGCTCCAGATAGGCGGTTCAATACTGCACTTATGTTGCGTTCGTTCTGGCATAACAATTTGCTGCCTCAGAAACCAATTCACATCAAAGGGTTGATGTTGTCCTATATGCTTACTGGGGATGAGTTGGAAATCCCTCAGTACAGTAGACCACAGCTGATAAGTTGTTGTCAGTTTTTCTTTTGTCTACCAGTCTCTCCATCTCTCCTCTCCCTCTCCGTTTATCTCTTGTTCTCTGTCTGGTAACCTGAATGAAATAGTTTTTTAATGCTGGATTTTCTTACTGAGTACATCGATTTTCCTGTTGGAGATTTGATATAGTTCCAGATTAATTCTTCGCTGCAAAACATCCAGCTGTTTAATCTGATCTGCCCAGTGCATTGCCAGCAGCATCAAGAGGTCTCCTCTCTTATCCAGATTCTGTAGGGTGGCATAGACTACAAATGAAATCACAAAGAAACAATATGCTCAGAAATACAAAGAGCAGATACATTGATCACGGCTTCCTCATTAGCACTTAGACAAAGATCTGAGAAGCTCAATCACCAAAACATTTCCAGTACGTTTGCCATTTGTTAACGTTGAAAGATTGAATGATATGGCTTCTTGTAAAGACTGCCTGTGTCTCAGAAATACAATCAATTTCCTGTCATCATTCCCTCCTGACTTAATTTGCAAATTGAATTGACATTCAGGCCAATAAATCTGTGTAAACTGGTCATGATTAGAGATGTGCTCATTTAAAATCATCAGAACCTGATTCGTACCCTCTTTGGATTAGTCTGTTACATTACCATATATAATGTAACTCGGCTTCAATGACAGCACTCTCTTGTATTATTAATTTTGTACTTTAACTTAATGAGTATAAATATAGATTTGCAAATACAACAGAGAAAGTCACAGTCATTAACAAGATATTATTCAGATACTTCAGAGTTTCCATGTCGTAATGAAATGCCTCTTCCTCCTTCCTCATTCAATCCCTGTTTGCCTTCATTCGTATTACTCCATCTCCCTCCCTCGATCTCTGTTCCCTTCCGTGTTCATCCTTGTTCCTCACTTTATCTCTGTTCCTCTCTGACTCCCCTATCTTCCTGTCTTTATTACTCCTTCTATTCTTCCTCATGTTCTACTTTTAACACCCTCAGACCACATCCTGCTTCTCTGCTCGTATTCCATTCGGTCTTTTTTTCTGCCTCTCAGTCCCTCTCTCCATCCTTATCTATTCCTCACCATCCTTCCCACTACCCACGGAGTCGATTTTAGGATGGCTGAGCGGGTCCGTTCGTGGAGGGGGGGCTCCGATAATTCGGGATTCCCGGCGCGGGTCCAGAGCCCGGCTCTAACCCGCCCACTTCCGGGTTCCCCAATGACGCGCTTAGATGCGTGCGCAGCCCCCGCATGTGGGACTCCCGCCGGCAATTAAAGCTGGCGGGATCCCACTTAAGGCAATTATTTTGATACTTTAGGTCGTTTGCAGACCTGATTGGGTGGATATTTTAGGAGGGGTAGGATTTTCAGGTCAACTGAGCTTGTTTCCCGTACTGGGGGAAACACTCCCAATTGAAACAGACGTGTTGCAGCCACCAGCCTGTGGGAGTTGCAAAGGTCCATTTGACAGGTTAGGGGGGAGACCCTCACTCATTGCAGGAGGCCACTCTGTCACTTGGGACAAGGTTGGCCTGCACCATCTTCCTCCTAACACTAAAATTCACCAACTTGCAACCTCAACCCCGGTGTGCAGACACATTTACCTACCTTGCGGACCCCCTCAAATGTACATCTTCCGGATGGGGGCCGCCATAGCTGCAATCATGACCTCCTCGGAGGACGAACAGCATCACCAGCCTCGCCGGCCATGCCGTCCACCTCTGATACTTGGAGCTCCACAACACAGTGCTGTGACACATCCACCTGCACAGCAGGAGGGAGGGCAACCGCAGAGAGAGATGCGTCGCAGAAGGCACTACCCTCGCCACAGGGTCTACAGACCGAGGCTCAGCTTCCTGGACCTCTCTGAGGAGCAGTGCACACGGAGGCTCAGAGTCACTCGACATGTAGTCGTGGACATCTGCAGCCTCCTTGATGCCGAGCTGCTCCCGGCTGGCCCGAGCACCATCTTCTTACCTGTCGCTGGCAAGGTCACCACTGCCCTCAAAAATTTCTCCTCCGGATCCTTCCAGGGTGCCACCGGGGACCTCGCCAGCGTCTCTCAGTTGTCTGCACAAAAGAGCCCTGCAAATGCACCTACACCCACTCTGCAGTGATACAATGGGTGGCATCAGTTGTGGGTCTTCATGGTGATCCTCAGGAAAGGGAATTATTGCACAAACCAGACAAGATTTGCAAAGACGTGGCAGTAGTGGTGATAACAAATTTTAATGTGCTTTGCAAAGCAAACGAAACTAAATCAAAAACATGACATTCGGTCATACACCCTTGTGCATCCCCTTTGTGCTCACAAAACCTTAGCCTTACGTTTACGGGAACCCCTATGTGGTGCTACCCCTGTGGCTTCAGCAGAGGTAGTGGCAGGTTGCTCTTGTCCATGCCCTGACCGATGAGATGCTTTGCGCGGACGCCTTCTGGGTCTCGGTGCCCGTGAGGGCCCCTCCAAAGACTGCTCCACCTGCACCTGTGCAGGGGCGGACTCAGCCACTGGAGAGGAGGCAGCATTGCAGGTCATGGTTGAGAGGGGGGCAATGGATGAGACGTGGAAGCGCTTTGAGTGGCGTCCCCACTTCTGTGTCCCCTTTCACCATCATCCCTCTCCTGGTCCAGGCCCACATCACTCCTTCCACCCTGCTGGACGACAGTTTGAAGGACTTGTGTGAAGCCTTTGAAGGCCAGTTGTAATGTATCTGTCAGCCTGTTTAAGGCGGCAGAATGTTGCTCACCCTTAATCCGAACGGCTGTTGTCAGGGCCTGAATGGACTCATTGTTGAGCTGTGCTTGAAGCTCGATGGAGGCTAGCCTTTCCTCCATCGCAGACATTACCACACCTACCCGCGACACTATCTCAGAGATGCCTTCACATCCCTGTGACAGTATTGCACTCATGCAGGAGTTGGACTCCTCCATCCTCTGCGCGATTGTGGAGAGTGTGCATGGCAACTGTTCCAGTACCTCGGCAATGTGCTGCTGGCCCTCGATGACTCTCCTTTTCACGGCTGGCCCCCAGGGTTCAGCATCTGGGTCCAGCTGAGCAGAGCCTGGAGAAGAGTGCCCCCACCGACGCGGACTCTCCACGGCTGCCCCTGCCACCAGGGTCTGCTCGTGCTCACATGTGCGTGGTGACTCACCATGTGCAAGCCCAACTAAGTGAGGATGGGGACCCACCGAGGTGTGTGTATCTGCGCTGGTGGATGGCTGGCTCAGATGTGACGATGCACCCTCAGAGGCCGGCAGGTCCTCTGAGGAATCGCCCTCCACCGTCACAGCGGTCGCAGATGGCCCTGCAAGAGAACAGAAAGCAATATTAAGCATGTGGACAGATGTTGAGGTGCTGCAGATGCCAAATGATGTTAAGATCATTCGCTACCATGAGTACTGAGTGTTAGATTTCTGTCACCAGCCGCTTGTGCACTACCAGTCTCGGTGTCCGCCACGGACAGGCATTCCAGCGTCCGGCTTAGTTCCAATGCCTGCTGCTCCGCGTCCGTTAAGTCCACCTGGTGTGGCGGGCCCCCTCCGGTCCGTGCCCTCTCCCGAGCATTCCGGCATCTCTTCTCCTAACAAGGCAAAACACAGAGAGGCGTGATTGAGTGATGGTTGCATGGTGACCCGCTGCATGCATTGGTGTGGGTGGGGGTGAGCGTGAGGGAGATGCATAGGAGGGTGCGTTTGAGACATAGCCATGAGAGTGTATGAGGATTGGGTTGCGTGGTAGTGTTCAAATGGGAACTGGGGCGGTGAGTAAGTGCAGGCAAGGTGAGGATGATGGTTGAGTGGATGTGAGGAGTGATGCGAGAGCCTTGTGGTGGCAGTGCAGAAGGAGTTGTGTGGTGGTGGAGGTGATGTGGAAGAAGGAGTGTGGGAGAATGCGTAAGTATACTCACTTTGGCTGACCTGGTTAGGTCATTAAAGCGCTTCCTGCACTGGACCCAGGTTTGGCACACATTGCTACTGCTGGTAACCTCCTCTGCCAGCTCGAGGCAGACCTTCTTGGTGGCAGAGGGAGGACAGCTCCTCCCATCAGATGGGAAAAAAATTTCCCTCCTACTCCTCACCCCATCGAGCAGCACCTGGAGTGAGGAGTCAGAGAACCTTGGAGCAGCCTTGCTCCTGGCCTGCTGCATGATCCAAAATGGTTCTTTGCCGCAGGAGGAGCATTGGAGGACTGCCCCTTTAAATAGGGCTCCTCCTGCTGACAGCCTGTGATGCGGGTGCGCAGTGCGCCCACTGCGCAGGTCTGGAACGGGAAACCCGGAAGCCATGGTAAGTGCCTTCAATTAGGCTGCGACCGCGAGCGGAGCACCCCGATTTCACCGTGCACGTTACCCACATGCCCAGTCGACCCCCCGCTGCCAATCCGCCTCCCTCCTAATATCGGGCCCCTTGTCTCTATTACTCTGCCTTCTGCCCCACCCCGCCCATATCTGCATTCTGATCTCTTTCTGCCCTTCTATCTATCCCTGTTCAGGTCAATGTTTTTAAATTGTTTTGTTTCTCTCCTTATCCCTGCCTTCCTGTTCATGTCCCTTTCATAGTCACTTTGAGTTTGAATCTCACCCCGGAATCTTCTCTTATCATCCTTGGCCAGTTTAGTAGCCATTGTCAAGCCAATCCCAGAGCAGCATCCCATGGTCAAGGCAGTGTTTTGAGCCATTCTGCGAGTTGAGGGTTCCTGTTCAAGAGAAGAGAAATAATTAGGCTTTGAGATAACCCAGCAACCATTTATCTGCAGCAAGACTGTCTAATCACTTCCTGTAGTTCACATCGCTAGGATCAGGGTGACAACCTCTGCTAAACAGACGGCCAGCACAGGAAAATTTTGACAACGTGAGCATGTTAAAAAATCACATCTTTGCTAACACGACTTGCAGACATAAATATTCGTCCTGCTGTCTTGGGAGCCCATTTTGTTAATCAATATTATAAGATGTATTTCGTTTCTCAAAAACAAAACCTTGTCAGCATTTTATTTGAATATTCAAATAAAGTTAAGAAAGAGGTGTACATGAATTAGTGCAACGTGTGTACGTCTCAAGAGACTGTTCTGTTGAAGAGTCATACCTGAAATGTTAGCCTCTCGTTCTCATTCAGATGTTAATTTATTTTTGTTATTATGTTCTTTGTTTAGATTCAGAAACATTAGGATACGAGTAGTGACATTGGCAGCTACACAGTCACTCACTGTATTTACTATAGTTTAAACAGCAGCCACTGTCTTATGTCCTGTTAAAGGAGGCGCTTTTTTAATGCAAAATGTTTTCCTTGTATAGGTTCTTGCCATGGCTTTAGTTAGGAAGTAAACTGCTTGTTATGGACCTGAGCCACATAGACAAGGAAGGTTAATCGACCAGGGCAGCAGCAGGGTGCTGCAAATAGCATCAGCGCCCCAGCTCCAAGGCAAGGGGTGAGAATCAGCCATGCTCCCTCGTCCAATCACTTATTCAGTGACTCCAACTGGAAAGTGCATTCCAGTGGGTGGCACATAAGTACAGGACTGGGCTGGGCTGTTATGCTCACCGTGGTTAAATAGTCTGTTAGAACTCACTCTTTAGGCTCACATATAAAGAGTAGTCAATTAGGTGAAGTACTGGAGGATGCCTGGCTCCAGTGTGAGACAGCACCTTTAGGGGTGAAGGAGGATAGAAAATTGGAGAGGGGACAAATAATCATCACAGAGTAGACCTAGAGGGGTTTACAGAAAACTCCCTCGCTCTCCCCATTCTCCTCTTTTTGGAAGCTACTGACTGGTCCCAGGGTAGAGCTCCACAGCTGCCAGCAATACTTAATTGTAAACAATTTTACAACACCAAGTTATAGTCCAGCAATTTTATTTTAAATTCACAAGCTTTCGGAGGCTTCCCCCTTCGTCAGGTGAACGATGTGGAAATGAAATCCTCGAAATGAAATCGCATTTATAATTCACAGAACAATGCTTGGTGAGTACAGACAGTTTTTTCAACTGCCCGTTGCCAAGGCAATCAGTGTGCAGACAGACAGGTGTTACCTGCCAGGTCTCACAGAATATACAAATCACCAAAAAAAAAACAACAAACAAAAAAAAAACAGAGATAGAGAGGTAGAAACATAGAAAAGACAGCAACTGACCCGTTATATTAAAAACAGATAACATTTGTTCGCTGGTGGGGTAACGTGTAGCGTGACATGAACCCAAGATCCCGGTTGAGGCCGTCCTCATGGGTGCGGAACTTGGCTATCAATTTCTGCTCGACGATTTTGCGTTGTCGTGTGTCTCGAAGGCCGCCTTGGAGTACGCTTACCCGAAGGTCGGTGGATGAATGTCCATGACTGCTGAAGTGTTCCCCGACTGGGAGGGAACCCTCCTGTTTGGCGATTGTTGCGCGGTGTCCGTTCATCCGTTGTCGCAGCGTCTGCATGGTCTCGCCAATGTACCATGCTCTGGGGCATCCTTTCCTGCAACGTATGAGGTAGACAACGTTGGCCGAGTCACAGGAGTATGAACCATGCACCTGGTGGGTGGTGTCCTCTCGTGTGATGGTGGTATCTGTGTCGATGATCTGGCATGTCTTGCAGAGGTTACCGTGGCAGGGTTGTGTGGTGTCGTGGACGCTGTTCTCTTGAAAGCTAGGTAATTTGCTGCGAACGATGGTCTGTTTGAGGTTGGGTGGCTGTTTAAAGGCGAGTAGTGGAGGTGTGGGGATGGCCATAGCGAGGTGTTTGTCCTCATTGATGACATGTTGAAGGCTGCGGAGAACATAGCGTAGTTTCTCCGCTCCGGGGAAGTACTGGACGACAAAGGGTACTCTGTTGGTTGCGTCCCGTGTTAGTCTCCTGAGGAGGTCTATGCGATTTTTTGCTGTGGCCCGTCGGAACTGTCGATCGATGAGTCGAGCGTCATATCCCGTTCTGAGCCTGAGGAAGGAGGAAGCCTCCGAAAGCTTGTGAATTTAAAATAAAATTGCTGGACTATAACTTGGTGTTGTAAAATTGTTTACAATTGTCAACCCCAGTCCATCACCGGCATCTCCACATCAGCAATACTTAAGAACAGGCTGATAAGATTTGCGAGACTCTATCTTACATCTTCTGTAAGATGCTAACGAGGGGCCTAATGCCTGTTTTAGGCCCCCCTCAGAGACAGCGGGCTGGCCTGAGTGGAGCAGACAGTGGGCCAGCTCCGTTCAGGTTATCTAGGTGCGGTTGCGGACTAGCCGACGGCTGCCACCGCGAGGGTAAGTTTTTAATTATTTTTTTTAAAAATTGATGTGGAGCAGATGTGCCCCTTCCAGCCCCACAGCACTCCTGCCGGCCACAATCGACCCCCTCCACCCCGCCTCCCACCCCGGGCTTAACTCAGGGCTGCAGCCACCCCGAAATGTGATTCTTCAGTCAGGTGAGCTGCCGGTGTAAGCGCGACAGGCACCGGCAGCTCGCCGCCGGTATTTAGTTGTGACCCGAGGACCAATTTCTGGCGATCCTCCGGCCTCCCTCTTCGGGAACAGGGATCGTACCCTGCGCCCTCTTGGCGCTTGAAAACCGGCCTAAACGAATTTCCGGGCCCTAGATTTTTGCAGATGATTACAGTCATATTGGATACCAACTTGGCGAGAATGAAAAGATTTTCTGTAAGCATAAAAGCAGAAGCTGTCAAAATGGGACGTTGTATCAGTACGCAGAAGACCAAGATCATGAAGAGAGGGGAGAATGCTATCAACACTGGAGGATGGGTGACTGATGGAGAAAAGTGCGAAGGGGTTCATCACTTCGTCTATCTTGGAAGAATAATGCCTATTAACAGCCAGCACGCCAGAGAAGTGAAGGCAAGAATCGGCACTTTTCTTTCGTTTGTCAAACGTGTGGAAGAGTAAGAAGACATGTCTTCGCACTAAGATGAGATTGCACAACGCTATTGTCCTCCTAACATTACCGTGCGCCCCGGAAACATGGCGGTTGTTGGAAATGCTCAACAGGTAGCTGAATGCATTGCACCAGCTTTTGTTAAGAAGAACCTTGGTCAATCGTTCATTGGAGAGATTGTGTAACCAGTGAGGAAGTGTTGCACCGCATGGGTCAGCTGCCTATGGATGCAATAATCAGGCAGAGACGGTTAGGGTGGTTTGGTCGTGTCGTCAGGCTACCCCGTGGCAGAAGCACAGAGTATGTCCTGGACTGGATTCCACCTGGAGCGAAGAGAAGGCATGGAGGTCAAAGACTGACCTATTCTAGGTCAACCAAAAGAGATGCTGCCAGTACAAGTTACAATGGATTCAAAACTCGTGGACAGGCAGCACTTAGCCAAGTCCTCACCCTCACAAGATTTTCCTCAGATTGGAAGGCATGAACCTGTAGGCAAATTAAATTAAACTAAACTAAGCTTGTGATCGCCTCCTCTCTCCCCACGACTTACCTGTTTGCTGGCGAGCTTTCCCTTAGTACCGGCCCATGGCATCTAGCTGCCTGAACTTCCTTTCCCGTCCGCTGGCCTCCTACCGCTTACCGCCTGTTTTGGGTGGTCTGCTGGCTGGCAGTGTGTAGATAAGGCCTCGGAGTTAAAATCCCTTGGGCCTGAAACTTAGGTCAACGAGTGCATTCTGCACTCACCCCACCTGCTTGAAACTCGCTCAGAGTTAAAACCAAAATATAGCAGTCAGTGGATTTTGAAACTGCTCATTAACTTTTCATTTTCACTTCTATTGAAAACACATGCTATGGGTAATGTTTGTGAATGTAGAAATCCAATTTCCTGGCACATTGTCAAATTAAAACAATTATTCACACTTTTTTTAATGTGTTTTATGGCAATGGTAGCCTAAGTGATGAGGCAGGTCTCCATACTCAAGGCCTGAATATGGCCTTTCCACGCAGCAGTTATTTTATTGCATTAAATATAGGTTATTTTCACCTGCCTTCCAATTTGAGGAAAATCTTGAAGGTGAGGACTCGGCTAAGTGCTGGAAGTGCCAGGTGTAACCAAAGTTGCTGGAGAGTCAGGGAGAAGCTTTTGACCCCAGAACCTTTGGATTGTCATAAACCCTTCATTTATTCTGTTTTACAAGACATACCTATAAGTGTGTGTGTCTGTCGGATCAGGAATAGGTCATTCAACCCGATGAACCAGCATTATTATTCTTATACTTCTTACACTGAAGATTTTCCAGAGATTTAAGGGGCGATTTTCATCCGACACGCCTGGCGGCAGCCGGCTGACTTGCCCGTCGATCCCACATGGATTCTCTTGTCTTTAATTTTAGTCTGCTCTTCTGAGCAGGTGGTAAGGAGGCCAGACTGAAGTCGGCGAGGTCCTTTTTAAATATGCAGATTGAGATCTGATGACATAAATAACGCCACGACAGCAATTTTAACTTTGGTCTCATCATTGAAACCGTTGTGGATTTCCCACCAGGTGAAGATAGCCAAGAAGAATATCCAGTAGCAGAAGAGGCCCAGGCCTCCGTGCTCCCTTTCCACCCTCCCGAAACCATCTTCCTGCCTTGTTGCCGGCCGTCATTCCTTTGAAGCTGGCCAGAATTCTGCTCCTGCCCTATCATCCAACTGCTGCTTCCTATCCATTTTGGGCGGGCAGCTGAATGGTGGCATGCACATAAGGCCTGGGAGTTAAAATTACCCGCTTCACGCTGGTGAAGGTGGGAGGGGGTTTGGTGCTCGCCTCGCTGCATAATTCATGCTTCAGGTTAAAATCGGGGCTTTCTCTTCTGCTGCCTACATGCCCGGCTTACTCTGATAACACGTTGACTTTTAACTAAGATTCTCTTGTTGAAGTTGCATTCAGACAAATGAATTATTTAACCAATGTATTGGAATAAAGTACCATTTCCTGGTTCAAAGTCTAAAAATCTACCGTCAGATCTTTGCCTGCATTAGGAACTGTGGAAGAGTAGCCCAGGCTAACAAACTATTTCCACTGGCAGGAGGGTCAGCAACCAGAGGACACAGATTTAAGATAATTAGCAAAAGAACCAGAGGGGAGAAGAGGAGGATTTTTTTTTTAAGCAGCGAGTTGTTATGACCTGGAATGCACTGCCTGAAAGGGTGGGGGGAGCAGATTCAATAGTAACTTTCAAAAGAGAATTGGATATATGAAAAGAAAAAATTTGCAGGGCTATGGGGAAAGAGCAGGAGGAGTGAGACTAATTAGATAGCTCTTTCAAAGATCCGACACAGGTACAATGGGCTGAAGGGTGGGGAGTGTCTGGAACGAGCTGCCAGAGGCAGTAATAGAGGCGGGTACAATTTTGTCTTTTAAAAAGCATTTGGACAGTTACATGGGTAAGATGGGTATTGAGGGATATGGGCCAAGTGCAGGCAACTGGGACTAGCTTAGTGGTATAAACTGGGCGACATGGACATGTTGGGCCGAAGGGCCTGTTTCCATGTTGTAAACTTCTGTGATTCTATGATTCTATAATGGCCTCCATCTGTGCTGTAAGATTCTATGATTTTGTTCCAACGATTTGCCCTTTTCTCGTACCTGCCAAACTACATAAAATAAGATTATGGCTGATCTTCTACCTCAACGCCATTTTCCTGCACCATCCCCATATCCCTTGATGCCTTTTAATTTCTAGAAATCTATCAATCTCTGTTTTGAATGTACTCAATGACTGAGCCTCCACAGCCCTCTGGGGTAGAGAATTCCAAAGATTCACCACCCTCTGAGTGAAGACATTTCTCCTTGTCTCAGTCCTAAATGGCCTACCCCTTATTCTGAGACTCTGACCCCTGGTTCTAGACTCCCCAGCCAGGGGAAACATCCTCCCTGCATTTACCCTGTCAAGCCCTGTAAGAATTTTGTATGTTTCAAAAACTCAGAAAAGCTGACAGCTTCAAAAAAGCTGGCACAGCCCCAAACACCTGATAACCCAGAAAACAATACAACTGAAAAATAGCCCAGAATGTTTTTGCCGCAGGATGGTGCCTTAAGTGTAAAGCTCATTAACAAAAGTCTCATACCTGGAAACTATCCAATGTTGACAGCTCTGGATGAGTATATGTTCTATTTAGTTCTGGTTCACTCAAGTTCAGGGTGTCTGCTCTTTTAGATTAATTCAGATATTATGAAATGTTTTTAATAAAACAGATTAAATAGGATTATCCAACATACATGGTAGCAGTGTTCAAGATTTAGATTTATTAGTTTCCACACAGCTGTTATAAACTAACCAAACATAAAATCAAGGGTGATCACTGAGTATTCATTGTGTTTACTCCTTATGAGGTAATGAATGGAACATTAAAGTTGATTCAACATTCAAATGGAGTGAGAGGCTTATTATACACCTCATTGTATCAAACATACTCCATGTATTCTAGATTTCAAATGCTTCAATAATCATTTGGAAGAAGATCCTTTAAAATCCCAGATTGTTTATGGGTTTATCTCTCTCTCTCTATATATATATATATATATATATATATATTTATCAGTTTGTTATAGTTCTCCAATACCTTGCACTGTAGATTAGTGAGATTGAATGTATGATTAATAAGACTGTACTCTAGGACAGGGAACTGAAGGACTTCTACTCCAGAATAAAAAGCTGCTGAGTTCAACACTGAATGTCTAGTTCAGGTATTTTCTGATTTACTTTGAGAAAACATTTTGTTTCTTTTATTCTATTACCAATTTGAATTTGTTCTTAGAATGGTGAGTTTTTGCTCTGCTTTTTAAAAATTGTGATTTTTCTTGGAATACTATCATGAACTAGTAACTATTAGTTAGCAAAATTGAATTGTATTTTGCTTAACTTTCTCCTGGTGACTAACATTCCTACTTATCCTACAATTTCCCATGAGACTCTTTAGACCTTGCTGATCATTGTGGTGGAAAAGAATCTCTGGAGATTCAAGTCATTCTTAACCCCAGTTCAGTCATCGAATGGCTAATTGGTTGGAACTTTTACTTGTTTGATATATTGATGAATGTGTTAATCATGAGTTAAGAAATTAATATTTACCTGATATTTGGTTTCCTTTGACTAACTTAGTTTCACTCAACACCAATTGATCCATAGGATTTTGCTTTGGCTAAAATGAAGTGAGTTTCTCTTTTGATTTTCTGAGTCAGTTTGGGTCTGACTGCAGCATCTCGCTATGAACACAACTGTCAATGGTGGGCAGGCAGTGTTTGTCTGCCGAGAGGTGTTACTAATTCTTAAACCACACTATCTTACACCAGAGTAATGTTATCTGGTTCATTTTGTGGGTGGTTAGAGAACTCCTGGATGCTCAGGCTTTGTTCATTTAGTTGCTCAGTTAGACATCTAGCTTTTCTTTTAATTTAAAAAAAAATCTTGTTCCGTACTTTAGGCTCATTCCTTTCTGCCCAATAGCATGCACCAATTTATGCTTCTGTAGGAAGGTCTAGTGTGCTTTTTTAACCAAACAGTGTTTTATTAATTGTCTGCTGGAAATGTACAAGAACAACCTGGAATTGCTTTCCTCCCTCACAAAGAACTAAATTAGATGCCCCTCTCGTGGTCCAAAACTCAAATGCACAAACCACCCTGCAGAGTGTGTGGGTGCACCATCAAAATGCCTGTATGGATTGTCTTCTATTACTGATTATAGCCAATTGAGTGATAATTCACCAGTTCTTTTCTTACCATATTCCAATTGCTTTGTTGTGGCTAATAAATGTACATGAACAGAAATAAAGAGTACAGCACCTCCTGGACCTCAATTGCTTCCAGTATTTGAGTTTAAAAGAGAATGTTCTATCCCTACACCCAAGTTTACTGGATGGTTTTATAAATCAGTTTTGTAACATGTTAACTGCATCCTGAGCAGTAATCATTCCAGAACTTGAACAGTTAACTATTGTTGAGATAGTCTGAATAAATCTCCATGGTATAATAGTGGGATGAAGTTCACACTGGTTGTCTGGGACTAAAGTGATATGAAATCTCCTCAATCACCAGGCTTTGTACTGCTTTCAGATTCCAAGTGAGGTGGTAATACTTGTATTTTTATTCTGTTCTCCTCCACAATGTCAATAAAGACAGAAGACATGGAGCACTGTGCAAAATCACCCAATAGCAGATGCCAGGCACTCCCAACAAGGTGCTGAAAAGTACTGGTACAGTAGCACAGTACATTGGTACTGCTGCATGTTACACCAAACGTGTTAGGCTTCAACTTCATGCTTGCACTTTTCCATACAGAAAATTCCCCATCAGCCTAGAGCTAGTGGTGTGTGTCAAGTAGATACTAGACACACTCCTACAGGGAAGGAAACAAACGTCGATGGATGAGTTGCACAACTTTCTAACAGCACAGGCAGAGACTTAGTTAGAAGCCTGGCTACCTGCTTTAACTGGAGAATGGTATCTGACAGCCCGAAAGGGTAGGGGTGTGGGACTAATTGGATAGCTCTTTCAAAAAGCTGGCAGAGGCCTCCTTCTGTGCTGCATCGTTCTATAAAAAGAACTTTTAATATGGGCAAAAATAAATTAAATGTAAGTAAAATTATAGCACAGCACACTGTGTGGGCTCCTCCACATCCACATGGACCAATACCAGTATGGTCCATGTGGATGTGGCTTTTCCAGTTGCCTCCTAAACACTACTGCATTGTAATCTGGGGACTACTCTAGAAACTGTGGTGTTGGGCCTGCAGTTAATTTCTGAAAGATTGTAGAGGCTCTCAAAAAGCAACTGATATTGCATTCACCCAGAATATGACAAAAACTTAATGGAAATATTAAGGTGACAATTACTAAAATACAATATTGTAAGGCCATACAACCGAATTAAAGCATGGTGTAGAAAAATGTACCTTAAGTGTGAGCAAACAGTTTTGCAAATACCAAGAGTTTATTAAGACACAAACATAGGAATAAACAATGAATCTGGATATGCTTATAAGATGCTTTTTGTTTGAGTCAAGCAATTCAGCAGAAGCCTTGCTAACATTCACACCTAAAATTCCCTTGCTGTTTGCAAAAACTAGAAATGCAGCAAAACCTGAAGAGCCAGTCGCAGGAACACGACTCAGGTAAGATGAGCAGCCCAGCCTCGATGCTCGGACAGTCCAATATCGGCAAGCATGCTCTGCACCAAATCAGCAGTGGCAGAAATTCAGTTTAATTTAACACATTTAAGGTCATGAAGGTTCAGAATACTCAAAGATTTTGTGATACAGTGCAAGTAAATTATTTTTGCAAATGGTGTGGCGTGTTTCCTAATGTTGTTCCCCCCCACCCCCCAAACTTCGACATGCTACCAGCCGTCCTCAAAGCTGCACCTTGCCTTGATGCTAAGTACTCATCGATATTGGAGTCACTTCCAGAGTTACTATTGATCTTAAATGGTAAGTAAGCATAACCAGTCCATGCCTTTTCTTCCCAAGTTGTAAAAATTTACGTGTAGTTACCGCACTTAGAAAATGCACAAGCCTCTTCCAAACAAGTGCTTGTCAGCATTGCACAGATTCCCTTCTGACTATCTCCCATTTCCCACTGGATTCAGTTTAAGTCCCATTATTACTACAATCAATAAGAGGTGATCAAAACTGTTCAAATAGTGTTACTGTGTATGACACTAACCTGCAGTCTAGAATGAATGACCTTATACACAGTCAGACTTCAGGGTTTCTGGCTGGCTCAACCCAAATGGACTCCATCCTGTCAAACACAGCCAGAACTATGGCACCGAGTTTGAAGGAAGATCAAAGGTGAAACTTTGGGTCAGTAGCTAGTTTTTCCAACTGATGTCTGGTTCACATTTCCTAGTTTAAGAAGACTGAACCAGCAGCAGAGGCAACTTTGAAGCCTGTTACTGTGCTTATTCCCAATTTAATTTATAATGTATCAAAACAGCATTGAGCGTAAAAATATTAATTCACTCGCTTCCTTAAACTGTGGAAAATGTTGCTGAATTTCTACGAGCACTACAAAACCCAACTCATCAACGTCACTGCTTTACAGTTGGGGCATGCAAAAAAGAAAATGCGAGGGGGCCCAGTGCTATCCCTTCTCATCACTGCACCTGGAGAGCAGCCAGAGCTTTTTGCAGAGGGCTCACATCCCACATGGTGGAGTCCCAAGCTAAGAACCACCCTGTGAATGTTGGCGGTTCATTTCCTTGTTTCACAATGACAACGGGAGTGCCAGTGTCTCTTCCAGATGGGTCAGCTTCCAAGTATTTTTTTGCTGCAAGAAAGCAAATGAATATATTAAGTTTGCAAATTTTATAGAAGCGGTGACATTCATTCAATTTATGTTTAGTTTTACATCTGTTTTGAATGATTTTCTAGTCAACGATTAAAGCATTTAATTATCAAATTGAATTGTTTGTTTAGTGTCTGTCAGTTCCTAAACATTTTTTTTTGTATTTGTTCATGGGATGTGGGCGTCGCTGGCGAGGCCAGCATTTATTGCCCATCCCTAATTGCCCTTGAGAAGGTGGTGGTGAGCCGCCTTCCACAGAGCCATTCGGTCCTCTTTTAGAAAAGGTGTTAACCAAAACTACACTAATTGGGAGTCTTTCACATATGGACCATTCTGTGACAAAAAAAAATTCTAGTCTTGCCTGTGGTTTGTTTGTTTTATGCTGATATCCTTCATTTGTGGTCCAAGAAAAATAACTTATTTGTTTCAACATTATCTATTCCTCTCAGCATTTTAAGGCATGAATTTATTTCCTATTAACCTTCTTTTCCCCAATGTAAACAAAAACTAGTCCTGTGAGTTTCTCCCTCTTAAGAGTCCTTAATCCTGGCACCAACCCTGTAATTTTTCTCTGAATCCTCTTTAATTGATCAAAGTTTTTTTGAAGATAGGATGCCTAAAACTACACAAAATATTCAAAGTGTGGCCTCACCAGTAAGCTAAGGTTAAGACAATGTCTTGATGTCCATCAGATCAACCCCAGTGCATGTTCAGTCCTGAAGATCACATTGACTAAATACCCTCTGTGAATGATCAATAATTACTCCCAAATTCTTTAACACTCCACAATTACAGGCAGTACAGTTTATCAGCTGGGCAATGGGCATTTGGGTTCGATAAATGAGTGAGCTCCTGATGTCAGGTAAGAGAAGCCCAACAGATCCAAAACTCTCTTACCTTAGCGACCCCAAAAATGGAAAGAAAGTCATGAGGGCATATTAGTATAACTAACATATCCACTACTTAACCAATGTTTGAAGGGGAGAGGCCTAGGAGCAGGTCACTACATATGATGCTGATCAGAGCAATGACTGGTATAGAAGCCCTTACAAGGGAAGAAAGTAATTTTTTTTTAAATGGAGGGGGCGGGGAAAAGCAGTTTAACAAGAATGCCAATAATTATACAAATGGATATTTTTATATCAAGTTCTTGTGCAATATAGGTTCCTGATTTTTGCTCCTCCTACAAATGAACACCTGCTACAGCTACTCACCGCATTTCAGTGACTCCGACTTCTCCACTTCATTTGCATCCGTGCCAAGCCAAAGAAAGAGCTACAAAATTGTTTAAAAAACGTTAAACTTCTTGACTGTATAGTTGGTACAGCTCTACTTCATTATCTGCATAGCCAATTTCAACATGTTTCTCCACCCCAAACCCACCTAAAACTCCCCTTCCCCTGAGCCATTATGGCCTAAATTTGTTAGTGCCCCAAACCTGGATTGATTCCAGCGGTGTGCAGCCTAAATTTGTCCTGGCCTAATCATCACAATTCAGGTTAGCTGTGGGGACCCCAAAGCTATTCACGTATCAGGGCCTGACCAATTTCAGCTGGTGCCAATGCCCACAGAGACCATCGGGAGGAGAGGCAAGAATGGGCTGGCAGTGGCCCACAGTTGTTTTGTGGAGCCAGGAGGAACACAGCCTGTTCTGACCTGATGCCTATGCTGTTGTCACTGGCTAGCAACCAGGATGAAAAAAAGATGCCGTTATTCAGATGAGACATTAAACGTTAAGGCCCAGTCTGCCTTCTCAGGTAGATGTAAAAGTTTCCACAGCACAATTTAAAGAAGAGCAGGGGAGTTCTCCTTGGTATCCTTGCCAATATTTATCCCTCAACCAACATCACAAAAACAGATGATCTGGTCATTATCACATTGCTGTTTGTTGGACCTTGCTGTGCGCAATTTGGCTGCTGCATTTCCTACATTCCAAAAGTGCTTCATTGGCTGTAAAGCGCTTTGTGACATCCCGAGGTCATGAAAGGCGTTATATCAATGCAAATTATTGTTGTTGAGGAGGAGCAGGAAACCTGCCTGAGACACCAAGAACAGCTGTAGAACTTCTGCAGTGACTGGCATCAGCAAAGATCAGGAACCAAACCTGGGACCTTGTAGTCCGCATTGCTTAGTGTTACACTACGGCCACTGGGAAAGCTCCAAGTTGATGCATAATAAGTAAAATGAGCCACAACTCACTTGATCCCCGGTATCTAACAGCATCACATCATCAACTGCCAAATCACTCTGTGTGAATTCACCTGGAACTTCCTCAATCTATGCAGAAAAATAAATATTAATTTCATTTAGAAAACCAAAGCAGAAATGCTTTAAAAATGGAATCAACCTCTACATAAAATTTTCCAAGATTCAAAATGCCTCAACTCACGACAAATGTTCCAGTTTTGTTTGAGCAACCAAACAAACGAATCGGGTGGGTAGCAACTTCATTTTTGAGGCCTTTGGAGCTCTGGTATTCCTTCTTACCACCAAGAGCCTTCCAGAAGTTATCTGTCAGGAGAAAGCAGAAATGAATTGCCGCAGTGGGGTAGAATTTCCACGGGAATTCCCCCAACGTAACTTTGGCAGAAATCCCAGCGAAACGGTGTCAGCGGCTGCTCACACCGTTTCTTCAAGGTTTCCGCCAAACATATGACAGGAGGTCAGAAGAACCACTGCAGAAACTCAAGGCAAGTGTCTTTATCTGATACCATGTAATTTATTACAGGGAGTTAGTGTTATGACAAGATAAGTTGTGGCTTACTAGTTCAGGAGTAAGGCTAGGGATGCCAACCCTCCAGGAATGTCCTGGAGTTTCCAGGAATTAAAGATTAATCTCCTGGACATTGCTGTGAGCAGCCCAGGAGAAAAATCATGGGGCATTAAAAAAAAATGTTTCTTTTTTTTATTTCCTCTGAAAACCACTCATTAGTTATAAAAATATTGCAGATGGGAAATACGGCTGCTTGGTCAGGGCATTTGAAGGTGGGCGGTCATGTGATAAAACCTCCAGGAATATGTCCAACCAGAGTTGGTGACCCTAAACAAAACGCTTGTGTCACACCAATGAAATTTCAGACTTGAATGGTGGCTATAGTACCCAAATTGCACACAACTACAGCATGGAAACAGGCCATTTGGCCCAATCAGTCCATGTTAGTGTTTGACCTCCATTCGAGCAGTACCCCTAATCCCACATGTCCCGTCTTGTTCCCATTTCCCGTTAGCCCCGCCCCCTAATTTAAAAGAAGAATTGAATGCTCTACCTGGTTCTTTTCCTTCTTGGACCTCAGTTGCACTGCCCCCAAGAACACTGACCACATACTTTGCAGTCTTCAACTCAGTGGCACTAGCACCCACACCTTTCCAAATGTAGCTCTGCTGTGATGTTTTCAGCACAAATGCATCGTTGCTGTTTAGTGACCCTGCATTACAAATCACCTGTAAAGCACAAAGACTTAACTGTGAGCAACTTTTAAAAAGAAAATTAATAAATCCAACTTCTAAAACAAAACATTGATGCCATGCGACTGAACAGGGACATTACCCAGAAACTGCTGCGCTGCTGGAAGTACGGCAGCGCGCGAATTATGCCCAACTATTTGCCCTCGCCTTGACCCTGTCCAATTCTCAGCGATGGGGGTCATTTGCATATTGGGACGAGCATTTGCAGCACTAACAATGGTCCCAGGATGTCTGCCCCACGGACCCAGAAGGATTTTGGAACAGAAACACGCCGCTCTGATTAAGGGGAACCCAGGCCAGGTCTGGCCAAAAAGTTTTAAACCTGCCACAAATTTTTTGGCAGAGATGCTCCCTTGCTGATCTGCATATTTCCAAACAGCAAGCTGTCGTTTGGAAACGGCATTGTGGGCCCCACTTACAGCCCTGCAGGACAAGCACACTTGCTTCATGTCGGCGCACTTACAGTAGGCAGAACTGGTTGGATTTCTAGGGAAGCCCGGCATCCCACCGCTCCCGGCCCCCAAAAGTAGCTTCATGATGGAAGGGGGAGCGGTGCAGAAGAAATGCCTATGCCCACCCACCCCCACAATCAGAATTCGCAATCTCAGCCAGAATGGGACAGAAGCACAGCAGGAACAGGCCTGCCCCAAATTCCCAACCCTTCTGTGCTGGATTTCTGTCTCCCCCCACCCACCCCCAAAAGCCTAGAATTTCTAGGCTATTTGCTTCATACAAACAATCGTTTCAGTAAAGACAAGTGGAAAGAGCCAGTGTCCTCCAGGAAGCCTCACTCTGCTCCATACCATAGATGAAAAATGGAAACCACCTCACATCAACACTACACATAGTGTAAATGCACCCACGTACAATGCCTCTTGAAATAAAAAGTACATTTCATCTTTAAAGTGGTAAACAGAAGTCAGACTACCTGACTTTGTATTGTTGATTCAGCTCCAATTTAAATATATTATATCCCAAATATATGTGGCCCTGTCCTATTAAATGAGACTGAATTAATGCTGATGACTAATCAACAGCAAATTATGTAAAACTATCACTGCTTTTATTTTAATTAAAAGCAGAGTCTGCTTCTGCAGTCTCTTTCCGTTTTCACATCAGCTTTCATACTTTTAGCCTGAGGGAAAGAAAGTCACTTAAAACATAAGTTCAATAGAAGAGGCCATCCGAGATTGTTGCAAGATAGAGCTAATCTTTCACGCTCCCTTTAAATCAAAGTAAACATGAATTAAGTATTGCCATTGGTGGAGTAAATAGAGTTAGAATATAGGCAAAATATTGGAACCCTTAAAGCTTGATTTTGGTTTTACTTACCTCAACTGCTCTAGTTGCTCCTGTTGAGCTTTTCCTAATGTGGAAAAGTCGAACTGCTGCAGCAGGGCTCTGGCCGCCCTTCCTGGAGGTCCCCCCGAGGTGCACAATGAGTGGTTTATCTTTGAACAGGCTCAGCAGATGAGGAGGCTCCTGACCTTGTGTCACCCGTACCTATAAAGCAAACAAGCCTTTACTAATAATGATAATGTAAAAAAAAAAATTTAATTCAGAACCACGGTAACCAACAAGGTAAAAAAGGGTGATGAGGAAGTAACGATGCTAAGCTTGGGTTGGAAAAGCCTGAAGATTATAGGAAGCAAGATAGACTGAGGGAAGCAAGGAGTTCCACAGTCTTGTAGTCCTGAGAAAAATGAGTTAGAGTAGGAGATTGTGCAACAAGACTTACGCTGGGAACTTCCTCGGAGCTGCTCCCACTCCACCACCGATGAATCCACTTCATCGGAAATGCAATGGAGCAGGCAGCTGTTAGGAAATTTCCAGCCTTCATTTCAGTACAGTGGGGCCATATGGAGGAGGAAGAGTGCAGGATGTTGGTTTAGGAGTTTAGAAGGAACAAGAGATGAAAGTTCAGGGAAACATGGTAGCATTAGAAGATAAAGGCGAGAAAGTGATCACGTTCCTCACTCCAATCTCCCCATTATATCCTCTAATGCATTCCTCCCAACAAGTAAAGACAGCCCACGAAAAACAGGGATGAATGACCAAAAACACTTCTTGTTAACATCTACTGTCACCTTAAGCCTGTCATTGTAAGGAGCACATCAATCATGACTCATAATTTGAAGTCATGGTAGGTTAAGTAACTACCTGTGTTAGGATCATGGTGGTTTATTAATATTAAAATGTCAGTTGAAGGGCAGGAATAAAACAGCCGAGGAAAGAGATTGCTGAGAACGACAAAGATTAAGCTGTTTGATAAAGGATGTTGAAGATAAGTGGAGAGATGCTAAGATATAATTGTGCAATGCTGACAGGCATATTTGATGTGTTATTTTGAGTGTACCAATAAAAAGCTATTGGCCTGGAAATTGCTAATATCGGTGATGCCAACAGGACTCATCGTTATTTCAGGGCAAATGGAAGAGCAAGTTCCGACAAGCGAAAATCCGGAAATTGCTCTACCATTTGTCCTGCTTGTTTGAAAGCTGCGCGGGAAGGACAGCTCACCAGCTGAATGAATGGACCAGCGCAAACTTGCTGCACTGCCCACCTGGAAACAAACTAATGTCCCCATAAAAACAAAAAGGTATGCTGGTTTATTTTTTAGGTCTAAACTAACTTTTAATGGCATGGTAAGTCTTAATGACTGCCGAACAACCTCTCTGCCACTGAAAATTAACTTTTAGAAATGTGGAGTCTTGTTACTTCTGATTTTAATTATTGTTGGACATTTCTGTAAAAAAAAGTTTTAAATTTCTAAAAAATCTTTTTCTTTCTGTCTCTTATCTGTCTTAATTCAATATTTTTTACCCTCTATTTATTTTGCTTTCTCTAACTGATTTTACATTGAATTTACTGTTGTAGCTTTCACTTCCTGGTTCTGACTCAGTCAAGGATGCTTCAAGCTGATTAGTTTGGGGTGGGGGTGGGGGTGGGGGTGGGGCGCGTGGTGGACAGGGAGAGGCAGAGAGTCTGAACCATGAGTATGAAAATAGTAAAAGTCAACATCACTGTACCTTATTTTTCCTCAATGAACTAACTTACAGGGTTCAAACACCGTTATAATAAAATATGAATCCTGCCATTTAATTTATTAAGAATAGTAATGTTAGTGACTTTGGCTTGCAATATTTGTTCTGCACTTGCCTATAATAATACTGGGGCTCCAAGAATTGCTCATTGATAAATGGAGTCACACCAGGCCTGGATGGTCTGATAACAAGAAGGAAGTTTCCAGTTGCTATGTGGGCAGAAAGAGGTAGAACAACAATCCTTTGAAGCACACTCCTGAATAAAATTGAAGTGCCAAAAAGGGGGAAAACAAACCAGGGAAGTTGTAGCGCAAGGTGAAAATCATAGGATTTGTTGTGGTCTGTCACACCACAACAAATCGCTTGTCCTGCCAACGGCTGCTCTCGGTACGAGGAGAGAAAACATTGACCATTTACCTTTATTGTGTATAAGTGTAAAAAAAAATTAACAGGTAATGACACTAAATACTGGAGGCATGCACCGTGTAAAATGTAAATTGTTTGGAACTTGCACCGTCCCTTTAACTTGCCAAGAAAAGAATGCACTGAATTTTAGATGGAAAGTCTGATCATTGTGCGAACATAAATTATGCAATAAATGAATGATTAATCTAGTGACGGTTAATACATACCTGGACAGGCAAACCTCGCATCTCGTCATCAAGGTTAATTGTGAGGACTGCTGATGCTCCCAGCTCATCCTTTGTTGCTTTGCTGCCTTGCCTTTAAAAGTAAACAAACGTTAAAAATCCTTGCTTTCTTTTTAGTCGTCCAGTTTAATATTTCATTAATATGTGAGGCGGCTTACCAAGTGTAAATGAGGTGCTGCTGCCTTTCACCCGATTTGTAAGAGTACAGAATAATGTAACAGTCTCCACCGTAGAACTGACCGTACGAGGAAGGGTCAACGGGTTGTTTCTTGAACTCTTCGATTCGCCAAATCTGCAGAGAAACATTGAACACGTTGTGATGCACATTATTGACTCCAGGTCCCTGTGCTTCGGCAAGGTAAAATTCTACGTTGATAGTTGTTGACTTGTTACCTGGACTTTGCCCGATCCGTCATCCACCATGTTGTATTGTGCTGCCATGGTGGTTGAGTTGTGAAGCTTCGTGACATCAAAGGGAACAGATTTAATTTTAGCAACAGTGCCGATACTGTACACTTTTCCAAGTCCTTCACTTTGGTCTTTAGCCTTCCAGTCTTCAAAAAACTGGGTGAACAGTGGCGTCTCACCATTCTCTGGAAGTATTTGTATCTACAAAACAAGGCAAGACTCGGGCTTCAGTTTTCCCCCAAATAACAAAACATGATAAACTGAAAAAAAAGTTAGTGCTATGCAAGTAAAATGCATCTGTAAATTGAGGCTCTGTTCTCCCCATGCCCTGTAAAATTTTACAAATCATTTGGACCTTGCCACCATGGGGAGAGGAGTGCTGGTATGGTATCATTGTTGTTTCTATAATTATACGAGGACTGGGCTGTGATCTGGGTTGTATTGGTGACATCTGACTCGTGGGATACATGACCTGCACCAGAATGGTGAGGTCCGAGGCTCCCCAGATAATGGGCCTCATTATAACGCAGCCGGCGCCCAAAGACTAGTGAAAAATCGGGCTGCTATTGGTGTGGCGGTGGCGCCAGCTGCCTCAGGGCAAGCCAATCTTGGAAAGGGGACCTCAAAACAGCCATTAGGCCCCTTATTTGCATATGCAAAGGATCCAAGGCCTGCTTCAAGCGTGGATAAAGGACGTCTCTGGCCTTACTCAATATGGCCAGCAGCGCACTTCCGGTTATTTTGAGAATGTATTAGGCCGCTTAGCATCTGAAAAACGAGCGCAACTTGGCCAATTTCTAAGCCTTTGTTTGCATGCTAATGTGCCCGCATTAAAACTCTGGATCAGCAGTAGTGGAGGGAACTATCAAAAAGGTTTGTATACAGTGGTCTAATTTTTCTTCAATATCGTACATCCTGACTGAACCAGTCTTGTCTCACAGAAACGCATATCCCATTAGATAGTCACAGAAAACCAATGACAACAGCTGACAAGAAATCTGCAGCTCAGACTGTACTACACTCTCCAATAAAAGAAGAATTGTGTTCTTAGTGGAGTTCAAAAAAAGGGGAAATGGAAATTAATATAGAAACATGTATTCATACACCACATCCCTCAATAAATTTAACAGAAAAGAACTGAGACTGCATAATTGCCAGATACAGTACATTTACCAAATAATTACCTGATTTTGAAACTAAACAGTAATCAATATATGGATGAGGGCATATTAGCAAGCAAAGTGCGAGGTCAAATCCTCTCTTATATTTGAACCTTGCTTACAGGTATTTTATCCTAACTAGAAGCAACTGAACTAGCACAGGCCTCCTGTTGCCTTTCTACTCTGAATTATCTAAAGACAAGGGGTGAATTTCCTTAGTGGTTCTCCTGATCACTCACCATAAAGTCGGCGGAAGTGCTGCAGAAACCCCCAGAAAATGGCATTTACATTATTACTCCTCCCACCATTGAGATGTCTGCGGCGTTTCTGCAAAGTTACAGCAGTCAAGCAAAACCACCCCCCCGAGGAAATTCACCCCATAGCATTTTCTGCTGCTGTGTCCTGTTAGACTTGTACAACCTATAATTACGCCATTTAAAAGTTGAGGTTGCCCACTCTGAAAATGGACTCTGTGCACTTGATTAAAAAGGTTGCTGACAGACATTTTGTGATCAAGAATTATTCAAGATATGTTTAAATTGAGAATCTGCAAGATATCAACAATACTTCTGTAAATTGTAAATGGTCTTACGCTTTGATTGACACATGCTGGGGTACATTTCCAGTGGTCCCAGCCACCTCCGGTACCCCATCTAAGCGACCATTGCGAGCCTACACAGTGGGTGTTGGGAGACTTGCTAAAATATACTGGATGATTGTTTACCTGAGTATTTTTTGAATATCGCTTTGAGTTTATAAAGAACTCGCACGTCTCAAATCCAACCTTCCGTTCAGTCTTGCTGGAACACTTTCCTGAAGAAAGAATAGCTGTTTACATCTGAACCTTGGGGTACTTCATCCTAACTAGAAGCTAATGAACTAGTACAGGCCTCTTATCACCCATACACTCAATCATCTAAGGACCAAGAGGTCGAATCTCTGCAGGGGTTCCCAGTACTCCAGTCATAACTTCAGCGGAAAATCAGTAGAAACGCCAGAGACACCTTTGTAAACAGCCCTTTACGCTGTTTCTCTGGGATTTCCGCCAAAGTTACAGCGGACGATCAGGAGAATCCCCATGGAAATTAATGGTGTTAGTATTTCCTGTTGCTGTGCCCTGATAGACATTATACATCTTATAATTAGACATCATTTAAAACTTGTGGCGAGTCACTTCTAAAATAGATTTCGTGCACTTTATTGAAAATTCAAATGGCTGTCTAGAGACAATTTACCAGTCCATAGGCATGGAGACCTGATTTAAGAATTATTCAAGATAAAGACTCCTTTATGTTTAAAATGAGAATTTGCAAGGTGCCAACAGCACTTCTGTAGATCATAACTGTGTATTGTAAAATGGTCTTGCAACTGTTAATAATGTAATATTACATTATTGTCATGTGATAAAACAGATGAGCTGTGACGCTGGAAAACTGAAGGAAGCAGGTACAACTATTACAAATCATTCCATTGTGTGCGGAGATGTTAATGTTGAAAATTCTTTAAAAATGGGTATCAATGCTTTTGATGAAACACTGAAAACGAGAGCAGGCTAGCGTAATCAAGAAAAAAAACAGTAAGAGCTTTGTTTATAACAATGGTGTGAAATCTTGAAGATAAAGTCCCTAAAATTCCCAGACCCCAATGCGACAGTGCAGGTGTGATGAGGCAGGATTTATGCAGGCCAGAATACAGGAGCTTGACCCCATCGGAAATCCCAGAACTCTGGCGGGACAAGGGCACGAGACCCACCAGTAGAAGGCCAGATGTGCCATTGGGCAGTGAGTGTGGAAAATTTAGGAAGGGGGTGCTGCAAGGGCACGCAACATTGTCATTTGAAGGACTGCATGCAGTTAAAGGGTAGAGTAGGCTCGTGCACGAGGGAGTGAAATGGCTGCCGCAACAGAAGGAAATGAGGCAAGCTTCTAACTTCTCAACTGGAAGTGCTGCCGTCCCACATTAGTTTGCAATTAAAGAACGGAAGGATGCCATCATTGGAAAAAACTATCCTGAAGTCAAGTCACTTGGCAGCAGTCATGTCAATTGTCTCACATCCAGCAATGCTAGCACATTGACGTCTCTCCTCCTAGGTCACTGTTGCCTTCCACCAACCCCGACAAATTATTTCGCCAGTTATTGGTTTTGCCAGCTGTGTTTTGTGGACCAAATAGCCTTTGGAAAGACAGAAATTATACAGCAGAGATACTTAGTTTTTCCTAAAGGCTAACTTTTTTTTTTGCCTTCAGATTCCTTTAAGTGAGCATATCCCATTAGCTTTCATAGCTGCCCTGTAAGAGCTGCTGGTGAGTGCAATTTCTTACCCCAACCCTTTACCTGAGCTGCTAACTTCAGACCCAATATGAGTTGAGTGCTCGTCATGAATATGTAATTAGGGCTGACCCTGAAAAATGCACTGAAATTAACATTGCTAGAAACTGACAAACGTTGTGCTTGTCAAACGATTGATTTCTCTGGTTTCTCTGGCTCTACAGAGAATCTGTCCTATAGTGTAAATCAGGGGGGTGGGGACGATGCCTGATGAACACAGAACAAACCATGATTGTGGATGATGCGCAGTAAAAACAATTATTAAAAATAGATGTTGTAGCTAGCCAATCTCTGGGGGAGATGAAACCAGATCAAAGTAGAGGAGACTTCAATATGGACCTGACGTGCAACCATTTAAACAGTATGGAAGTTGTAAGTCTTTTAACTAATACCATGAACTTCAAGAGAGCATATAATTGCTATTGGTTATTTTTGGTTGTACAACTACAAGAAAGGAGGGAGAGAGAAAACAGGGAACTATAGGCCAGTTAGCCTGACATCACTAGTAGGGAAAATGCTACAATCTATTATTATGGACATAGTAACAGGGCACTTAGACAATCATATGATTAGGCAGAGTCAACACGATTTTATGAAAGGAAAATAGTAGATTTGTCAAATACTGTTTTTTGAGAGCGTAACTAGCAGGGTAGGTAAGGGGGGGCCCAGTGGATGTAGCCAATTTGGATTTTCGAAAGGCATTCAATAAGGTGCCACATAAAAGAGGTTGTTACACAAGATTATGGCTCACGGGGTTGGGGGTAATATATTAGCATGGATTGAAGATTGGTTAACGGACAGAAAACAATAGGAATAAACGGGTCATTTTCAGGTTGGCAGGTTGTAACTAGTGGGGTGCTGCAAGGATCAGTGCTGGGGCCTCAGCTATTTACAATTTATATTAATGACTTAGATGAAGGGACCGAGTGTAATGTATCCAAGTTTGCTGACAATACAAAGCTAGGTGGGAACGTAACTATGAGGAGGACATTAAGTCTGCAAAGGGATATAGACAGTGGGCAAGAAGGTGGCAGATGGAGTATAATGTGGGAAAATGTGAGGTTATTCACTTCGGTAAGAAAAATAGAATATTTTTTAAATGGTGAGAAACTATTAAATGTTGATGTTCAGAAGGATTTGGGTGTCCTTGTACCACACTCTGGGTACTGTGTACAGTTTTGGTCTCCTTACCTAAGGAAGGATATACTTGCCTTAGAGGCGATGCAACGAAGGTTCACAAGATTGATTCCTGGGATGAGAGGATTGTCCTATGAGGAGAGATTGAATAGAATGGGCCTATGCTATCTGGAGTTTAGAAGAATGAGAGAGAATCTGACATTTCATTGAGATCACAAGAGGGCTTGACAGAATAGATGCTAAGGATGTTTCCCCTGGCTGGAGAGTCTAGAACGAGGGGGTGTGGTCTCATGGTAAGGGGGTCAAACATTTAGGACTGAGGTGAGGAGTAATTTCTTCAGAGGGTTGTGAATCTTTGGAATTCTCTACCCCAGAGGGCTGTGGATGCTGAGTCATTGAGTATATTCAAGACTGAGATTGATTGATTTTTGGACTCTAAGGGAATCAAGGGACATGGGGATCGGGCGGGAAAGTGGAGTTGAGGTTGAAGATCAGCCATGATCTTTAATGAATGGCAGAGCAGGCTCGAGGGGCTGTATGGCCTACTACTATTTCTTATATTTCTAAGAGACTGCATGGTGGTAATGAGCTGGCGATCAGACCCTGCTCCTGCCAACAAATATCAGAAAATCACAGGTGCATTGCCCACAATTTTCCATTGGGTTCTGAGTGGTATCAGCCTGCAGTACAAAACTGACCCTAATCCTCAAGGGATTCACCTGTAGTATCCATTTCCACTTGTACTTCATAGGGAAACAAAGAAGTCCTGTATCTTATCACATTCATCTAAGCAAACAAAAAGCTTTTCACACCCACCACCTGCAGAAAGACTTCTGCACGACAAGCTTGCACTAGATTTGAGCCTTTCTGAATGCAGTACATATAAACAAATTATGTGGGGATAAAAGCTGCTTTTTGTGAGGTCTATAGTATCAAACAGAGAAGATTACAAGCTTTGTCTGTAATAGTCCCAAGAGTCACACTGAATGACTGCTTACCCAATTGAGAAACCCAAGTGCAAGACTTGAAGAGTGATATAATGAAGTGCATGCAGCTACTAGGGCCCTGGTGAAGACAATATCAGCATCCTGAAGCAAAGGTTCAGATGCTTGGACTGATCAGAAGAGTACTCCGGGAAATCCCGCAAAAGGTGTCCAGAATTATTGGCATCAGCTGATTCTTATCCAACTTGACCCGACTAAGGGACCTTGCTAATTATCAGGTAGCAGGAACCGGTGACGCAAGAGAAGCCTGACCAAGAGTCAGAAGATGTCTGTCCCATGAACTCGGCAATTAGCAAGTGTTAAGACAGGCTTTAATAGAGAACATTTTCGGTTATGTACATAATGCAGCCAAAGTGTCTCATTAGTGAGCATCTATTTGAACATGCAGGGCAACAAAGCCAAACCCAATCCTGTCCTCATCAGGCAGTTACACATGTGCACTTTCCAGTAGATAGTGATCATAAACAAAAAATGCCAACTTATTTTCCCCACTGGGGCCGATGCCAATAGCAGCCTTCCGACTGCTGTCCCAGGTGAAATCAGGTATCTTAACCTGAATATTTTTTAATCTGGGGTGTAGTTGAAATAGTTATTATTATTGCAAGGGTATTTAATAGAATTTGCTCTAAGTGAGGTATGTTAATTTGCAATTTATTTTTATTATTTTAAATAAATTGAGTTTGTTTTAACTCTAGTTGCTGATTCGGTTTGTTTATAAGTGATTGATTTCTGAAGGGAGAGCATCAGCTTCATGGAAGGAAGTATCCACAGGTATTTGAAAGAGTAGTTGTTACTATAAGCATCACCACCAATGATTCCACCAGGGCTTCTTCTGGTCTTCCGAAAATTGGTAGAAATTCCAGAAATTGCCATAGACAGACGATCTTTTGCCGAAGTTACAGCTGGAGATTGGGGAACCCCTGCAGAAATTCTTCCCATGTACATAGATTGCAAATACAAACAGTTGAGCCAAGGGAATCAAAGGGCAGTGGTTTTAGAAAAGGAAAACTCTACTTTAGAGAGCTGGCTGTCGGGAAGGCCATGGACTGGGTACAGCTCTAAAAAAGGTGCAGCCTCATCCAGTAGGCACATGGAACATGGGTTATTGATGTTCTTGGTACGATATCACTCCTGTGAAGCACCTTGGGATGTTTTACCAAGTTAAAGGCATGATATAAATACATGTTGTTGTTGTTGTGGGCCTGGATTTTCCAATCTGGTGGGAATCCTGCCCAATCAGTGGCAGTGCAGGCTTTAAGCACATTCATCTCTACTCTGACCCCGGCAGGTATTCTAGGGTCAGGCAAATTTAAATTGTTGTTCCAGTGCACCTGGGTCACATGCCTTGGGTGGTGCTGCAATAACTTGACTGATGATACCAGCTGAAAATGTTTATTTTCCCCCCCCAAAATCTCCCACCATGCCTAGTGCAATAAAAATGCTTGGTGATTATCTGTACTATGTGAGGAGCCTGCCCTCCAACCTTTGCTGCCCTGGCAACGCTGGATGTCAGGAGCATGATGTTGTGTCTGACGATCAGCATTGCTAAAGCATTAATAACAGGAAGTACATCAGATCATGCAATCCTGCTATTTGCATAAGCCTGCCCAAATATGAGTGGGCATACTGAATGTCCCATCTCACTTTTGGTAGAAAATCCTATAAATAGTGGTGGAAGCAAGTGAGCCAGCTGAACAGCTTCCCACTACATTTCCCACTCCTGTCACTCAAACTACCCCAAAACAGACAGATTTATTTCAGAAATTCAGACCCCAAAATTGTGAAAATAAGACTATAGGTATTTGAAGGTTCATTTTTGGAAATGTTGAAAATCTTACAAAGAGAATCATTAAACCACAGTAGTTTTTATAAAGAATAATTATAAGCATACAGCAATCCTAGAAATAAAAGGAATTTTTAAGAATTGAACACTCATCTGGTAAAATCCACACAATTAAAAAATGCACAAGTGTGTAGACTTTCTTACCTTTCCACATAAATATATGGCCACACGCCCCATTATCAAGAATATAACACTCCTTGGTTGAAAGTGTTGCCATGGTAAACGGATTCTCAGCAGCTACCTCCGTTAAAGTTAATTCTCCACTGGCATCGGAAATCTAAGAGATTACAGTGTTTAGTATCCAGGATTGTTGTTATTTGTGTGGTATTTTAAGAGAGCATTGCAGTTGACTGAGAAGGCTGCAGCTCAGAGTCAGGAATGAAATTGTGCATTATCCAAGATCCTTTTTAAAAAAAAAAGTTACCATGTAGAGTTTGGCTTTTTGCTTGCTTGATGATTCAGCTGTAGAATCTTCAACAGTTGCTGCCGGAATGGTTGGTTTGGAGCCCAGTAACTGCCATTGAAAAAAAGGAAACATTTAATCTTGCAGAAGCCCTCCTGCATTATATAAACTTTACAATAAACTCCTAAGTGTTCTCCACATACTCACATCAATAACCACTGTGGGCTCGTTTCCTTCATCCACCACCTGTACTTTGGCACGTCCCATCCTCTCACCGTCACGAATGCCTGCAGCAAGCTGACAGCACTTCAACCGCTCATAAACGTTGCTCTTTGATCCATTCCACTGATAGATGGTCTACAATTACAAGTTCATCTGTGACTTTGCATGTTGTATAACCGTATTTTAAACTGAAACTAAACCTTATGCTAATTATGTACATTACTTGCCAGTTTAAGTACAGCTGGGTATGAAAGCTATTACTGTTTGCAGGTGTCGTTTGATCAGTGGCTTAAATTTCATCGTACTGTAACCCAGCTTGGTTTTCCACCTCCACTCCCCACCCTCTGCTCCTTTCCTCTCATTCTCTGTCCATTTCCTTTCTCACTCTCCCCCCCCCCCCCCTCTACTGCCCCATTCTCACTGTTTTAGACTGAGATGGTCTAATATTTCTGGGGACACACCGCTGTCTATGCTGCTGGAGCTGAGTGGGTGAAGTTGTCTACGGTGGTTCCTGCACACCAGGATGAAGAATGGATAAGTGGGGAAGCATAAATATTCTGGAGTTTTGCTTGGTTATTTGTCCAGAACATTCCTTCAGGAGATTAAAAAAGTGAAGTAGTCAATGTCAAGGTAGATTGTATATGGTCTGTGGACATTATTGTTCTGTATACTTTCTTTCTCTCTTGCTTCACAACGTACGGATAGATATACATGTACTACAGGCTGATTGGCCAATAAAATAGTTTGCAAAGTTCTGCATGCCCCTTTTAAGTGCACGGTTAAGAGCAGTAACATCCAGTAGTTCAGGGAGGTGGCCATTTAAGTGTTTTCAGCTGCTTCTTTTTTCAAGCTCCCAACTTGGAGATCCTCATGGTACACCAAAGCTTTCAGAGGGACTCCCAGCTCCATGTACCTAGCTTGATTTTCCATTCCATTTCCCATTGTTTCTATGCCTCACTCCTGGACACCCAGTCAGCAGATATCAATGATGTTGGGATATAGGACTGCTCACTCACCCACCCCAGCAAGATAAAGCAAAAGAATAAATATTAGCAAGAAGGGTTTTCCTACAACTGTGACGTAGCACCCACAGCACTAGATTCTCAGACAGAAGAACTTGGTATTTTCTCAGAAGATGAGCTTTCCTAACCTTGCTCAGGTCCTTTGTATGAAAGAAAAACAATTTTGACCCCACCTCCCCCCCAGTTTACGATAGGTTGGCTGAACTCGGCCAAGGCGGTGGGATGCCACAATGGGCCTCAGTATCCGTGTACTGGGGGGGTGGAGAAATCAGCAAGGGTTTCCACTCTCGATCACTATGCAGTGACCCCTGCTAGAAATTGCACATGGGGTGAGGACAGAATCATGCTCAACTGTGATGGGTCCCCCCACCCAATGACTGAATATTCTGCCAACACTTACCCTTCTGGGCTCACAGGTGAAGAAGAGCCAATTGGACAAGCTACCAAAGGGCAACTGGCACCTGTGGAACTGTGTCCAACATGATTCAGCATCTTCAGGAGGGGAGGGACAAAAACTGCAGGTAAAAAAAACAAACCCAAGACCACCATATAGATTGACTTGCGGTGCCACTGGTCTGTGATGTCAGTGGGCTGGATCGTCCTTGCCCTCAACCAAGGAGGAGAGCACGATAACCGTAGATAACAGAGGAGGGGAGTACTGAAAGTAATAAGGATCAAAGTGTAACTGAGCTTGCTGCCATTTCTTGAAAACCTTTAACATATTGTACTCACAGCTCCTACATCAATAATGAAGCAGTCTCCGTTGTTAAAGCTGGACCATGTGAAAGGCACTTCACTGGCTCGCACATTTCGTTTGCCTTTAACATGCAACAGTCTCTTTGCATTTGTGTCATTGGTGACAACATGCTCAAATCCAGATGCGACACCTCCTTCCTACATAAGGAGACAAAAACGCTGCAGACGATTATGACGGCAACAATAAAGAGAATTATTTTCAAAATAAAAGTCCTACAGGCCTTTGTATTCCTGCTTGTGAGTTTCAAACATTTAACCTTAAATTACATAAAGGAACGCCAAATAATGCACCAGAACGAGTCCTATGTTTTTCTGTGCTTTACAAGATTATAGTCTGAGTTACAATCTATTCCAGACTGATGACTGTTAAGGATCCGGAGTGAAATGAGTCTGGTTAGTCTTAACCCAGTTCGAAGGAGTCATAAATTTACTGCAAAAAAATCTGGCAATCTCACTTGGATATGTCATGACGATGGCTGGAGTGGGATATTGAAATATCACACTGGTGCAATAAAGAAAACTTTATCCCCTATCTCATGCTTTTCAGGCCTAGGAATGCTTGATATTAACATTGGATACAAAAAGGAAAAAATGGTTAATTCCCCAGCACAGTCATTCTTCACCATCCAGGCTGACACTCTAGTGCAGTATTGAGGGAGTGCTACAATGCCGGAGATACCATCTTTCAGATGAGACGTTAAAACCAAGGCACCGTCTGCCCTCTCAGGTGGATGTAAAAGATTCCAAGGTACTATTTTGAAGAAGAGCAGGGGAGTTCTCCCTGGTATCCTGGCCAATATTTATCCCTCAACCAAAATCACTGAAAAAGATTATCTGATCATTATCACGTTGCTGTTTATGGGACCTAGCTGTGTGCAATTTGGCTGCCACCTTTCCTACATTACAACAGTGACTACACTTCAAAAGTACTTCATTGGCTGTAAAGCACTTTGGGACTTCCTGAGGTTGTGAAAGGTGCTATATAAATGCAAGTCAGTCTTTTTACAAATTATGGCTCTAGCCATGTGGCTAAGCTCAAGGGCGGTACTAATGGGAATATCAGGCACAGTTAGCTCCCCTAGTCCATGGCCTGCCCAATCCAATTGGGTGTGCTGCGAATCAGGAGCACTAACCTCCTCACCCGACATTCCAATCGCATTCCCATTGGGAAAAGCTCTGCACTTGGAGCACTAATTTATAAAAGTTACCCTGTTTTGAAAAAGAAACAGTTCAAGTATCCTGCCTCCTTACACTCCGGCAAGTGCCTGTTTCATTAGTTTCAGGTCAGGCCGCTAGAATGCAATACTTTTCACACAACAGGACTGATACCTTTATCAGATCAGATCTATTTCCCACCAATACAATTTTTTAAAAAAACAATGTAGTTTGGTTGTGGGTTTTCCACTTTGTAAGCAACTAAAAGGAAAGTTGATTCTACCATGCATCCCTCAGACTCCATTAGGAAATGACTTGGGATTCAAAACAGCTTCCATTCTCTGAATGCATTAAACTTAAATTGCAGTAAATTATTTAAACATTCAGAGAGTGCACTGAAAAAAAAATCAATATTCCTTCCATAAAAGCTTCTGTTCATAAGCCTTACAGTTAAAACACTAAGTGAGGATACAATTGAAACATGGTGACACAGTACATGCTGACATTAACAGTGTAAAAGGTACTTCAGGTGTAAGGATGGCCCTCAGGTTCGAGTGGGATCTTTGACTGACACCAAACTCACCTTTGCTTCCTCATTTCTTAATCAGGCCACTAAATGGACAGGACCTGCCATTCCTCAGAGTATCAGCTATGGAGAAGACTCAGCAGACGGAATACATGACACCATCCAGCTTGTCCCAGAGCGAAAGTGAATCAGTACTTTTATGCCTCCAAGAGGACACTTCCCAGTTGTTTTTCCCCTCATACTTCAGTTTTCTTGATGCTAGTGAGCAGCCTCATCTCCCTTCTCCAAATAGCCTCCAGGACTTGATTGTCTCCCTTATGTGTCGGTGACCAGAACTAGACGCAGTACTCAAGGTGTGATCTGACCAGAGCAGAATATAGTTTGAGCACAATTTTCCATGTCTTCTAGTCTATTTTGGTTATATAGTTCAGCATCCTATTTGTTTTGTTGATTTCTGCTTCCCAGTGGTTGGACATGTTGAATACCAAGGTCTCTTTCAGCTTCACCCGTAGCTATTTCAACACCATTCATGTTATGATACTCATTTTACCAATTTTTCTTGCTCTGTGCAGTACTTAACACGTGTATTAAATTTAATCTGCTATTTCTCTGCCCCCATACATTGTTTGTCCTTCTCATTTTGCAGTTTCAGAGCTGCCTTCTCAGCTTCAGCTGACTCCTCCTCTCCTCCCAGGTTTGTATCATTTGCCGATGTGAACAATTTGCATTGAGCTTCTGTACTAAGTTGTTCATCTAAACAAGAAACAATCAGGATCCAAAGATGAATCCCTGGGATACCCCACTCAGTATTTCCCCCTGCCTGGATATAATTCTAACTAGTACCTACTGTTTTTTACCCTTCAGATAACTTCTTATCCATTCCCCAGGTTTACTCTGAATCCCAATTGCTTTGAGCTGAACAAGTAGCTTTTTGTGCAGAACTTTAGCAAATGCTTTTTAGAAGATGATGGGTTGGCAGGAATTAGGCAGTGATGGGGTAAGAAACCAGAAAAAAGTGTGTTGGGGGGGGGGGGGGTAGAAAAGAGTATGAAAGCAGGGAGAATTCAAAACCAAATGTATTTGAATATCCTAAATAATCATGAGAAAGGTGACCTTGATACACCTGGGCAACATTAAACATTTTACTCGGGGGGGCGGGAGGGAATGCTTTGTTTAAATGGAACTCCTTCCTAGTACATCAATCAGCCCCTTTAACAACTTTTGCTCAGTGTAAAGCTAGTTAGGCAGAGCTCCAAGCTGCCGTTGAAATTCAAATGCTTGCAGCACATACAGGACAAACGGGCCAAAGTTAGTGACTATCTGACTGAGTTTGTACGTACCAGAAAGAAAGAACACACACTGAAGAAAGCCACTATAGTCATTGGTGAACATGGGAGGAATCATTGCAACCCCTTTTTAGAAATATATAAAATTGGACTTTTTTTTTACACCCATTCGTCAACAGATAAATGGTGCCTCCAGCTTTTGGTGACAAAAATGGCATTTCACACTTCGGGTAACAAGAATGCATAAACGTTAGATACCTCAGAGACTTGATATTTTGTAAAAGATTCCAAGCTCTTTGAAAGACAATGTTTATTGTTTACATTACCTTGTACACAAGACCATTCTTAAAGTAGCTCAGGAAAATGTTTGATTCATTGCCTTGCGTTTCCCTGTGCTGCACTGGTTTGCCATTGAGACTATCATCCAGCTGAACACAAAACATGGCAGCAGATCCAGATTCATCTTGACTGCACTGGTTTCCTGGAAGAAAATATTTATCAAAGACCAACCTAAAATAGTAAAAAAGTTTTATTCCGAATTGCATTAACAATAGTCTGAAAATCCATATGCAAATATGAATGCAGACATACCTAACCACATGTGGGCATTGTATGAAAAATCTGGAGCTGTATTTAGTACAAGATAGGCATCACCAACGTAAAAATTTCCATACAGCTTTTCAGGAACTGGCGTGGGGTTCAATTTCTCAATTCTCCACACCATCAGCCCTGGCTTTTTGCCGATATTTTCAAATGCCTCGTGACAAGCCATTGTCTGTGGAGAAAATTGGACAATTGGTAACTGGAGATAGACAGAAGCGATAAACAGAACTAACAAACAGAATGCTGAGATGCAGAAATTTTTAATCTGGGGGGGGCGTGGTAGATTCAAAAAGTAAGTCAGTAATTTAGCGAGGTACAAGACAGATTTGCAGCCGATTCAATCATCTTTTGTAACACAGCAGCTTTCCATACCCTCCATGTTACAATCTGGTGCAGTTTAGGCACTCACGAAGAGCCAGCATTTTTTGCAACTTACCCACAGGAAGAAACTAACAAAGAACAGACATGGATCTTGGCAGTAAATCTGAAAAGTCTAACAGAAATTAGAACCTTTTCCAGAAAATCACTATTCGGATTTTAAAATTAGTAAACATATCTAGTGATTCCAAAACAGTATTAAAATATGAGTAGCTACATACTGATCTGTTAAACAACAGCTATATCCATGATTTCACTTAAGTAGTCAGAGCACACCATCTGCATTTATTCTGTAAACAATTGCCCCACCCAACATCCTTTTGCCAAAGTTTTGATTCAAGTTGAATGTCTTCATGCACCTCTCTAATGCTTGAAAGCATGGGATTGAGCACAGGTGGTTCAATAAATATTTCAATGCGTTAGAGCACAAAGCACTAATTTGGTTCAAAGATGATCAAGCAAATGTTTTCCTGTAAGGGCACAGAAAAGCCTAATAATGCCCATCACTTCACTGCAAACCTCATCCATTAAAGGGCTAGGAACCACATAAAGGTGGGTTCTGAATGACTCTCTGAAGTCCCCAACGTGTGCTTAATTCTTATGGTGATGAGTTTCTCAGGAGCACTGTCTACTGAAAATACAGGAATTTTTTTTTTTAAAGTGAAGCTCTGTAGCACTTTGGCATGTTTAAGAAAATAATCAACTGCAATTTGAGGCCTAAGATGCATTTTTAAAATTGTTTTAATTGGTTTCTAAGTAAAAACAGACTTTGGAAAAAGGTCAAATACAAAACTTTCCCCCAGCTGCTTACTAGTACCTTACATAAACTTCTGAGAAAAAAAATGTTTGTTCTAGAACGCGATATATAGAGTCATAGAGTTATACAGCACGGATAGAGGCCCTTCGGCCCATCGTGTCCGCGCCGGCCATCAGCCCTGTCTACTCTAATCCCATATTCCAGCATTTGGTCCGTAGCCTTGTATGCTATGGCATTTCAAGTGCTCATCCAAATGCTTCTTGAATGTTGTGAGGGTTCCTGCCTCCACAACCCTTTCAGGCAGTGAGTTCCAGACTCCAACCACCCTCTGGGTGAAAAAGTTCTTTCTCAAATCCCCTCTAAACCTCCCGCCTTTTACCTTGAATCTATGTCCCCTTGTTATAGAACCCTCAACGAAGGGAAAAAGCTCCTTAGTATCCATCCTATCTGTGCCCCTCATAATTTTGTACACCTCAATCATGTCCCCCCTCAGCCTCCTCTGCTCCAAGGAAAACAAACCCAATCTTCCCAGTCTCTCTTCATAGCTGAAGCGCTCCAGCCCTGGTAACATCCTGGTGAATCTCCTCTGCACCCTCTCCAAAGCGATCACATCCTTCCTGTAGTGTGGCGACCAGAACTGCACACAGTACTCCAGCTGTGGCCTAACCAGTGTTTTATACAGCTCCATCATAACCTCCTTGCTCTTATATTCTATGCCTCGGCTAATAAAGGCAAGTATCCCATATGCCTTCTTTACCACCTTATCTACCTGTTCCGCCGCCTTCAGGGATCTGTGAACTTGCACACCAAGATCCCTCTGACCCTCTGTCTTGCCTAGGGTCCTCCCATTCATTGTGTATTCCCTTGCCTTGTTAGTCCCTCCAAAGTGCATCACCTCGCACTTTTCCGGGTTAAATTCCATTTGCCACTGTTCCGCCCACCTGACCAACCCATCTATATCGTCCTGCAGACTGAGGCTATCCTCCTCGCTATTTACCACCCTACCAATTTTTGTATCATCAGCGAACTTACTGATCATACCTTTTACATTCATATCCAAGTCATTAATGTAGACCACAAACAGCAAGGGACCCAGCACCGATCCCTGTGGTACCCCACTGGCCACAGGCTTCCAGTCACAAAAACAACCTTCGACCATCACCCTCTGCCTTCTGCCACTAAGCCAGTTTTGTATCCAAAGTGCCAAGGCACCCTGGATTCCATGGGCTCGTACCTTCTTGACCAGTCTCCTGTGGGGGACTTTATCGAAGGCCTTACTGAAATCCATGTATACCACATCCACTGCGTTACCCTCATCCACATGCCTAGTCACCCCCTCAAAAAATTCAATCAAATTAGTCAGACATGATCTTCCCTTGACAAAGCCATGTTGACTATCCCTGATTAATCCTTGCTTCTCCAAGTGGAGACTAATTTTGTCCTTCAGAATTTTTTCCAATAATTTTCCTACCACTGATGTTAGGCTCACTGGCCTGTAGTTCCCCGGTTTTTCCCTACTCCCCTTCTTGAATAATGTGCACAAGAAAATAAACAGAGTAATTCAGCTAATAGCTCAGGATCTAGGATACTTAGTAGACCCACCAGCAATTCACCTGACAGAATCCTGAGGGAGCACAACTTAACCTAATCTGCATGCTCACCTCTGCCCACCCAGAAACTTGTATCATCATACAGGTTAACATGTCGAGCTCTCATTTCCTTTGAGCGGAAAAGCTGTTTACAGTTGTACAAATACGTTTCCTCAATTAACCCCAACCTTTTTTTAAAAAAAGCAAATTGCATTCTTGTAGCTGCTGAATCGATAACTAGTACATTAGATCATTTCTACAGAAGCTTCGTACACTTTAAATTGAATAAAAAGCCACCATAAAAGTTTACTTAGTCAGCTGAATATCTTTCACCAAATGAATTGATAAGCTAACAAGATTTTGAATGGGATGTCGTTTGCACAGTAGTATCTAGGAAAACTGCTATCTGTCTTAGCTTTCGGCGGCTATACTTAAGAGTGCTTATTGTTACTCTCCTGGAACAATTTTCATATACTTTCCATGCTTTTTTAAAAAAAAAGTCCTTTCTTCCCAACCTGAAAATCAAAGTCAGGGTACCTAATGAGCAGAGTTAGTAGTTTCTGGTTAGTAAATAAGTCAAATTGTGTTTTTCACTGATATTTCAGAGATTGCAAGTTTTCCTTAAAAGCAGAAAACCAGTGGTTTAAATGAAAAAAAAAGGCCTTTCCCACAATATAAACAAAGAGACTGCTTTATCCAATAATTAGGGCGACTGTTATACCATGACCGAATCAGTTTAAGGGATGGGATTCCAGGATTTTTAAACCAGTGTTTTGAGTCTGTAATTCTATCCATTTTGTCATTTTAAGCATAAACCAACAGCCTTGCTCATCAGGGTTCCCACTGCCTCCTCCCCCATGCCTACAATGTTTTCCCTACAGCATGGCTTATTTATTAGGGTGCTTCTTCTGAACTTATTTTTGCTGAGGTACACCAGGGAACTGGTGTGTGCTTCAGCACATCTGTTTCACACAGTTTAGGAAGCCAATTGTGGAGGAACTGATTTTGATTGTCCTTACAAGGACAGATTGTGATGTGGATTGTGAAAGGCTACAGATCACAGATAGGGGAGCAGGATAGGCAGATAGGTGGCAAATGCAGTTCAGTGTGAAGCAATACACTTCGGAAGAATAGAGAAAGAAAATACATCATAAATGGTAAAAGTTTAAAGGACTAGAGGAACAGAGGGATCTTCATATCTGGAAACAAAAGTCATTAAAAAGGTGGTCGTGCAAGTAAATAAGGCCATAAAAAAGCAAATGGAATCCATAGCTTTACCTAAAAAGGTATAGAATACAATAACAATGAGATAATGTTGGATTTATATAAGACCTTAGTTACGCTTTATATGGAATATTGCTTTGGACACCCTATTAGAATATAATAGCAATGGAAAAAAAATGCAGTGTAGATTCACTAAGAAGTTGGTTTACAGTTAACGAGAGGCTTGTAAAATTAGGGCTTTTTTTGCTAGGTAATGGGAGACCCGATAGAGGTCTTCAAAATTATGAAGGTTTATTGAGGCAAATAGTGATTGATTATTTGCACTGGTCAATGAGATGTCACAGCACAAGAGAATTAGAGGTGAGAAGCCATTCTTTACACACAGGATGGTTAAAGTGTGGAATTCTCAGCCACAAACCATTGTTAAATCACTGTCCGTAAATTCTTTTTTAAAATCTTTTTTTTAAAAAAAAGAGAATTAGGTAGTTGCTTGAAAAAGAGCATTATTAAAGGGAATGGGGAGCAGGACAGTGGGATTTGACTGGATGAGCTGAACGGTCTGTTCCTGTGCTGTAACATTTTATGATTCTGAAAATTACACCCAACATCTTCCAAACCTGCCACTCAGGGGTATAGGTTTCAGATCAGTGACTGCACTAAACTGGGGTCCTGTTGTCCGAAAAAAAATTGGGAAACGCTATCAGAAGATTTAGAGAATGGGAAAGTGATGCGGTAACTGCACAATAAGCACACTTAAAACTGCTGGGGCCTCGGGCCTTGAAAGTAAAAGTCTCAAATTCAAAATGCTTCCAAAAGTTTAAGAACACAGGGGGCTAGAGCAGGCATGAAAACTTATGACAACCTATCCGCATTTAATTGTCAAACTCCACCCCTCTCCCTCGCCAGTGCTGCAGGCAGTGTGGTTTCTTTGTGTATTCACAAGTGTCTCAGAACGAGAGGAGGCGACAATGATTGTGTCCGATTCTAGCACTGTACAGTGACCCAATTCAATGCCACACAGACACCGTTTATTCACATAGTTTGTTAACGCGTCGTTGATAAATTCACGCCTAGTGAGAGCCGACGAGCTGAATACCCGGGAGTATTACTGGACCCTCGCCAGGGTCTCAGATTTGGGCAGTTGCCTCGTTGGGTGGCAAGGGTTGGGGCAGTTGCCACCGCTGACTGCCCCCTCCCCAGTTTGCACCTTTCCAAACTTTACCCGGTCCTGCAAAGAACACCTCGAGATGTCAGGGAACCCAGTTGAGCCCAGTGCTGCTACAGAGAGGGGAAGAGAACTGCGGCGCTCTTTAAATCAGGGGAATTAAGCGAAAGGACAGTGTGGGAAGAGCATCAAAGCGAAGAGGTTAGCTGTTGGCAGCCGGAATGGACCCTCTGCCCCCCTCCCGCTCATGTCCAACATCCTAGGATTTAATCCAAATACTATCAGCGCATTTGGCCGAGCTCATAAGTCTCTAACTAACCTATCGAATCTTTCTATAAAGCACTCAGCCACACCCACTCAAATCTGCTGGGACATTTTTAGCTCTGTTGGAAAATAACTTTAAATAAATAACTTGCGATTTCTTTTCTTCATTTCAGCTACCAGTCAACTCTAACATGGCAAGTCACTCTACAGCTTAGTAAAAATTCACAAAGTGATCGCACTTGATGTGAATTCCAGTCTGCACCTTCTATTCTATCTGTTGCGTTTCCTGTTCGTTATCCGTCTCCACTAGCAGTGAAATTACAAGCACCACTTTAGCGATCTGTGCCCCTCCCAGGAAAAAAAAATGTTTCCCAGATCGCACAAAAAAAAAACTCCTTCAAAATGGAGATGACCAAAGTCCATTTCTTATTGAGCTGCAGTCCTTTTACCATCGCACCAAACCAAACAGGAGCGGAGCATCAGGAATTTCCTACTGATCTACTTTAACCAAAAGAACACGGTGGCCATGTTTCTAAGACTGAAAATCTGGACTTTATTGTCTGTTTTTAAAGACAGTGTGGAGTTTGCAGAAACTTCAACGTCCTCCACAAAAAACGGCAGCGGTAAGAACTCTTCCCCAACTCAAATTTATTAATTTATCAAACGCAGACCCTTCCCCAACCATCGCAGAATCCAATGCATTTTAAAAATTTAATCGATTCCACTTGTGAAAATAAGAGCTGGCAGGAAACTGACATGATCCGTTGTAAAGCGGGGGAAAAAAAACACAAGCGATACAAAATACAGCACAAGTAAAACAAATACTAATGGTCAAAGTGCAGTCAGGGGCTGAGGAGAGCACGGTACTTACCTACGGGGAAGCGTGTGGTCCCGGATACGGTTCCAGAAGTAATATCAATCGGAGATGCTGAATTCAGGACTCGTACAGCTCTGGTTCGCATTCACTCTAGGCTTTTTTTTCATAAATCAAAGAGAGTGGAACCAGAACTGCAATCCCATTGGTCGTTCACGTGATGTGGGCGTCGCTGGCAAGGCCTGCATTTATTCCCCATCCATAATTGCCCTCGAGAAGGTGGTGGTGAGCCGCCTTCTTGAACCGCTGCAGTCCGTGTGGTGACGGTTCTCCCACAGTGCTGTTAGGAAGGGAGTTCCAGGATTTTGACCCAGCAACGATGAAGGAACGGCGATATATTTCCAAGTCAGGATGGTATGTGACTTGGAGGGGAACGTGCAAGTGGTATTGTTCCCCTGCGCCTGCAGCCCTTGTCCTTGTCCTTCTAGGTGGTAGAGGTCGCGGGTTTGGGAGGTGCTGTCAAAGAAGCCTTGGCGAGTTGCTGCAGTGCATCCTGTGGATGATACACACTGCAGCCACGATGCACCGGTGGTGAAGGGAGTGAATGTTTAAGGTGGTGGATGGGGTGCCAATCAAGCGGGCTGCTTTGTCCTGGATGGTGTCGAGCTTCTTGAGTGTTGTTGGAGCTGCACTCATCCAGGCAAGGGGAGAGTATTCAATCACAATGTTTAGCTAATAATTGTTTTGTTTGAATACACTCATTCCCCGACTGCTGACTATTCGATCCAGCTCTTTCTTCCAAATGACATTATCATCCCCTAAAAAATGTAAACAGAGCAAGGGGCTTCATTCTTCAGGGTAGGGGAAGGGATGTTGGTCATGATTCGATTAACTTTCAAACTAAAGCAACACCTTCCATTGATATAGCACTTTTAAGGCAGAAAAAATGTCCCAATGTGCTTCACCGAGACGTGAAGAAAAAAATGGATACCAAGCCAAAGAAAGATTAGGATGGGTGACTTACATCCTGGATAAACAGATGGGTTTTAAGGAGGGTCTTAAAAGAGTGGGAGGAAATTCCAGAGAGTGGGACCTAGGCAGCTGAAGGGACAGCTGTCAATGGTGGGGCAAAGGGAAGGGGAGATGCACAAGCACCAAGTCAGGAGAACTGACGATTGGGGGCAGTTTATAGGACTGGAGGAGGCTCCAGAGATAGGGAGGGGTATGGAGGGCTTTAAACACGAGGATGAGGATTTTAAATTTGAGGCATTCATGGTGAATAGTTTAAACCCTGCCCAAACACTGCATTAATCTGCATCACACTGTCCCAGTTTAGCCTATTATTTAGCAGCAATTCTTTTCATGTTTTGTCCTGAATATTTTCAATCTATTATTTTAAGCATTAAATAGAAAACTTTTCAATAAACCCATTACTTTGTGCCAGACAAACCAAATGAGTCACTGCAGAAATGTTAATGTCAGTGACACACTGGGGGTTCTTTGTGATGGAGAGGATATGGGGTCGGAGGCTCAGTGCAGGGCTGAAAGGGACACTGAGGTTGCGAACAGTCTGTTTCAACATAAGACAGTAATGGGCAAGATGAAAAAACTGGATGTAGTTCATGGGATTCAAGATATAGTCTAACCAGAGCGCTATACAGTTTAAGAATGACTTCTTCTGAATTGTAATCTACTGGTTTGGCTATATAGTTCAACATTCTAATTACTTTTTTTTTTGATCGCTGGTCCTCAGTGGTTGGACATGTTGAGCTTTCTTTCAACTTCACCCGTAGCTATTTCAACACTGATCATGGAATACTTATTTTGCCCATTTTTTTTCCTACCTGCAGCCCTTTGCCCTTGTGCATATTAAATTTCATTCACCATCGTTCTACCCACTCACATATTTTGTCCAGCCCACTTTGTCGTTCCCAAGTTCCCTCCTCAGAATCAACTGTCGCTTCTAGTTTTGCATCATCTGCGAATATGTCTCTAAATCCAAGTCATGATGCCTTCACTTTAAGACAGTTCACAGTACCAGGATTATTTGAGCCACAAAGAAGTGTGAAAAGTTAGCTCTGAGATGACCAAAGCTATTCTCGAGTCCTGGTTCATGACATCTCTGAGACAGCCACAAACTAATGCTGGCTGCATGGGCCTACTTTTGTCACTGAATGAATGATAGGCATCTTGAAACAACACTTAAGGTGCCTGGAGGTGTCCTACAATACAGCCCTAAGAAGGTCTCCAGGATCATAATGCTGTGCTACATGCTGCACAACTTGTCTATTTAAAGAGGCATAACACTGGAGGAGCAAGCCAGCTACCTGCAGTTAGGAGATATGCAAGATGAAGATTAGGAGCCTGAAGAGAAGGTATTCTTATTTCGGGCATGCAGTTGAGGCTCAGGAGTTAAAATCGCCTGAACCTCACATTGCCAAGGACAACAGGGTTTGGCACTCACCACCCCTACCCAGCTAATTTCCACTCCCGGTTAAAATCAGGGCTACAATATTCCATTTTGAAGATTACACTATGTGCTTGGCAAAGTTAACCTATTTTGGTTTAAATAGTGATGTTGAAGGTAGCATTTGTGCTCTTCCTCTTTAAGCTTATATCTCGGAGAGTATTAATGTAAAACCTATGACTCCATAGTAGATACAGCACAGGAGGCCATTTGGCCCATCATGCCTGCGCTGGCTCTTTGAAAGAGCTATTCATTTAATCCCATTCCCCTGTTCTTTCCCCATATCCCTGTAAATGTTTTCCCTTCAAGTATTTATCCAATTCCCCTTTTGAAAGTTACTATTGAATTTGCTTTCACCACCCTTTCAGGCAGCGCATTCCAGATCATTACTCACTGTGTGAAAAAAATGCTCCCTCATGTCACCTCTGGCTTTTTTGCCGATCAGCTTAAATCTGTGTCCTCTGGTTACCGAACCTTCTGCCACTGGAAACAGTTCCTCCTTATATACTCCGCCAAAACCGTTCATGATTTTGAACGCCTCCATTAAATCTCCCCTTAAACTTCACTGTTCCAAGGAGAACAACCCCAACTTCTCCAATCTCTCCACATAACTGAAGTCCCTCATCCCTGGTGCCATTCTAGTAAATCTCTTCTGCACCCTCTCCTAAGGCCTTGACATCCTTCCTAAAGTGTGGTGTCCAGAATTGAACACAATACTCCAGTTGAAGCCTAACCAGTGTTTTACAAAGGTTTAGCATAACTTTCTTGTTTTTAAACCCTATGCCTTTATTAATAAAGCCCAGGATCCCATATGCTTGCTTTAAAAAAAAAACAGCCTTCTCAATTCATCCTGCCACCTTCAAAGATTTGAGTATGTGCACCTCCAGCTCTCTGTTCCTGCACTCACTTTAAAATTGTACCCTTCAATTTATATTGCCACCTCTCATTCTTCCTACCAAAATGCATCACTTCACTGCATTAAATGTCACCTGCCATGTGTCTGCCCATTTCACCAGTCTGTCTGTCCTCCTGTAGTCCGTTGCTATCCTCCATGTTGTTTACTACATTTCCGAGTTTCACGTCATCTGCAAACTTTGAAATTATACCCTCTATACCCAAGTCCACGTCATTAATATATATGAGAGAGAGCAGTGGTCCTAATACTGACCCCCTGGGGAACACCATTGTATACTTCCTTCCAGTCTGAAAAACACAGTTCACTACTACTTTCTGCTTTCTGTGCATTACTTCTTCAAAGAACTCAATCAAATTAGTCAAACACTATTTTCCTTTAACAAATCCATGCTGTCTTTTATTTATTAGCTCATATTTTTGTTTAGAAACTCTGAGCTTAAGCTCCAGCAGTTGGCAGCACTTCCTGCACACATGGTTTTCCAGGACACACAAAGTGTTCTGGACTTCCTAAGTAGCACAGGATGTGCATGAAATGGTCCCCAGCTGTCCTGCCATGTTAGTTAACAGTTATTTGAACTGTCTGTTTAGCTTTAAAGCAATTTATTGTTTATCTGATACAAACACTAACCACTAAAAAACACCAACCAACCACCCACTAATAAAACACTAACCGATGAACTAAATACTTACGGATTTACCCTCAGCGCGCCTCCTTGTCATGTGACATCATTTTGATTTTTTCTTGACTTTTGATTCCTCATCTGTCTCCCTTTATGTTCTGCTTGGTCTGTAGTTCTTTGGTTTAAATCACTTAGCATCTCCTTCCCCCTCTGCACCTAATTCCCACACTCACCAAATTCCCAGTTGAAAGTCCTCACTGTTAGTAATTCCCACACTCACCAAATTTCCGATTTAATGTCCTCACTCTATTAGCACTTCACTCCATTAAAGGTTCACACTCATGTCTTTCCCACCCTCTGTGCTCAAGCTCTATGCTTGGGCAAAGATCCCTGTACCTTTCTGACACACCCTAGTTACAATTGGTTAGTCAACTCAATAATTAATACCTGGTCGGGAACCTACTTACAGCTGGTTGTCTGTTAACTACTAACTGCCACTGTTTAAAAAGCTGCAAGTCAATGCTGCAAAGTTTTTAAACTAAGTTAAATTTCAGTTTAAAATAAAACACACTTACTACTTACCAGTGAATTCCCACACTCACCAAATTCCCAGTTGAATGTCTTCACTCTGTTAGCATTAGAGGTTCACTCTCTGTCTCTTCCAACCTCTGTGCTCAAGCTTTCTTCTTTGATAAGGTTTAGCTGCTGAGCCAAAACAGATCCATTTTCCTCTGCAGTGTGCTGGTTCCAGTCTCTGTGTAGGTCGTCAGCAAACCATCTGTAGTCTTCGTTCTTGGTATCACCAGCAATGTTATTCTAACTTCAAGTGAACACTATCCACATACTGACACTGTTATATTGTACTTCCTTAAACGGTCCTACGACTCTTTGTGAACTGTACTTAGAAACAATCTAACATTCTTAATTACAGACTTTGTTCCTTTTCAAACTTCTGCCTTTTACTATTTAAACTTCTGCAATGTAAAATCTGATGCCTTTACCATCTTATCAAGATTTTTCCAAGTTTGCTGATAACACAAAACTAGGTGGGAATGTGAGTTGTGGGGATGATGCAAAGAGAGTTCAAGGGGATATAGACAGACTAAGTGAGTGGACAAGATCATGGCAGATGGAATATAATGTGGAAAAATGTGAAGTTATCCATTTTGGAAGGAAAAACAGAATTGCAGAGTATTTTTTAAATGGTGAGAGATTGGGAAATGTTGATGTTCAAAGGGACCTGGGTGTCCTTGTAAATGAATCACTGAAAGCTAACATGCAGGTGCAGCAAGCAACTAGGAAGGCAAATGGCATGTTGGCCTTTATTACAAGAGGATTTGAGTACAGGAGTAAAGATGTCTTACTGCAATTATATAGGGCTTTGGTGAGACTGCACCTGGAGTATTGTGTACAATTTTGGCCTCCTTACCTAAGAAAGGATATACTTGCCATAGAGGGAGTGCAGCGAAGGTTCACCAGACTGATTCCTGGGATGGTGGGATTGTCGTATGAGGAGAGATTGAGTAGACTGGGCCTGTATTCTCTTGAGTTTAGAAGAATGAGAGGTGATCTCATTGAAACATACAAAATTCTTATAGGGCTCGACAGGGTAGATGCAGGGAGGAAGTTTCCCCTGGCTGGGGAATCTAGAACCAGGGGTCACAGACTCAGAATAATGGGTAGGCCATTTAGGACTGAGATGAGGAGAAATTTCTTCACTCAGAGGGTGGCGAATCTTTGGAATTCTCTACCCCAGAGGGCTCTGGAGGCTCAGTCATTGAGTACATTCAAAACAGAGATCGATAGATTTCTAGATATTAAAGGCATCAAGGGATATGGGGATGGTGCAGGAAAATGGCGTTGAGGTAGAAGATCAGCCATGATCTTGTTGAATGGCAGAGCAGGCTCGGGGGGCTGGATGGCCTACTCCTGCTCCTATTTCTTATGTTCTTAAGATGAAAATATCTCCTCAGGCAAATTTGATCCATCAATCACTCATGATGGGCGTTTCTACTAACTACCGATTTAGACAATTTACCCTCCCCTGCCCAGACTTCCCTCTCCTTCCACCGACCGCGATGCCCTCCTGACCCCCCTCCTAAGCACTTACCCGAGTACAAGGGATCGTTCCTTCAGGTCTGCAGTGGCATCCTCCTCCAGCCCGAAATCATGCTCCTGCCCACTGGCCAGCTAGCACTTCCTGCCAGGTTTGGGCAGCAGACTGACTGGGCTCATGCAGCTGAGGCCCAGGAGTTAAAATTTCCTAAGCCTCATGCTTGCAACATCATGGGGGAGTTAAAATCATAGAATGATGAGCACAGAAGGAGGCTATTCGGCCCCTTGTGCCTGTGCTGGCTCTTTGAATGAGCTCTCCAATTTGTCCCACTCCCTTTTCCCATAGCCCAGTAAATTTTTCCTTTTCAATTATAGTTCCAATTTTATTTTAAAGTTATTATTGAATCTGCTTCCACCACCCTTTCAGGCAGCGCATTCCAGATCATAACAACACGCTGCGTAATTTTTTTTCCCTCATCTCCACTCTGGTTCTTTTGAAAATTATCTTAAATCTATGTCCTCAGGTTATCAACTCTCCTGCCGGTGGAAACAGTTTCTCCTTATTTACTCATAAGGAGTAAATATTTAAAATCAGGAATTAGAATTTTCCCAAAAGGGACCATGTTCAGTGATGGAGCCACTACCTGTCAAATATCTCCAAATTCTGATTGACAAGTACCTGGCTGTTCCCTGGCAGCAGCTCTGAAAGCCGCTGAATATTACAGGACCTACCTGAAGCTGAAAAACACTCAACTGCAACAACCCACCTCTATTTTACAGCACCACTGCCTTTACCTCAGTACCAGTGCTGTAAAATTATGGTTTTGATATTGGACTTGCACCCAAAGGTTATTAGTTCAAATTTCTGAAACTGAAAGCAATAAATCTAGTAATCTGTGGGCCAGCACAAGAAAATGACCATGTAAGTTGCTGGATTGTTGTAAAACCCCAACTGGTACATTAATGTCCTTCAGCGAAGGGAACCTGCAACCCTGGTCTGGCCTACATGTGATTCCAATTGCTCGTAATGCCCTCAGGTCAACTAGGGTTGGGCAATAAATAATGTTGCCCATATTCCAAGAACAAATAAAAAATAAATGAGATGGAGAAGCTAGTACCCAACTAGAAGCTAGTAAAATAATTGCCAGTATTCACGAAAACTTTTGTGATCTAATTACATTTATGCAGCTGTGAGTCACTGTACATAAAATAAATTAAGGCAGTGGTTGTTTTCAGTGCCGAATCAAAATGTCTTCAATTTTATTGTTTGTTATTAAGCTAACAACATTAACCTAAGGATTTAGCAGTGTGCATGCCTATATATATGTGTACAATTTTACAACACCAAGTTATAGTCCAGCAATTTTATTTTAAATTCACAAGCTTTCGGAGGCTTCCTCCTTCGTCAGGTGAACGATGTGAAGGAAGGAGGAAGGAGGAAGCCTCCGAAAGCTTGTGAATTTAAAATAAAATTGCTGGACTATAACTTGGTGTTGTAAAATTGTTTACAATTGTCAACCCCAGTCCATCACCGGCATCTCCACATCATATATATATGTGCACACATGCACTCTGGTTAATGTTATTAGCTTAAAAAATATATATATGAACAAACATACGAACAATGACGGACAGGAAAAGACCCTCTGCTCCATCCAACCTGTCCCACATATACAATATCTAAATATATTCACAGGTTATTGTTATTTAATATTGTGAGCAAACTCTCTGCAAAGCATAGTCAATTCCAGGCTAAATAGGAAGAGTATCAAAGCTTTTTCTCTTTATTGGCCACTTAGTGCACACCATGAAACCTCATGGGCCAAAATTAAATTTAAAATAATCTTCCCATTAATTTTACTAGAATGATTCCAGGGATGAGGAACTTTAATTATGTGCATAAACTGGAGAAGCTGGGGTTGTTCTCTTTGGAACAGAGAAGGTTGAGAGGAGATTTGATAGAGGTATTCAAAATCATGGAGGGCCTAGACAGAGTAGATAGAGAGAAACTGTTCCCATTGGTGGAAGGGTCAAGAATCAGAGGACATAGATTTAAGGTGATTGGCAAAAGAATCAAAGGTGATTTCAGGGAAAACTTTTTACACAGCGAGTGGTTAGGATCTGGAATGCACTGGCAGAGGGGGTGGTGGAGGCAGATTCAATCATGGCCTTCAAAAGGGAACTGGATAAGTACTTGAAAGGAAAAAAATTGCAGAGCTACAGGGATAGGGCGGTGGAGTGGGACTAGCTGGATTGCTCTTGCATAGAGCCGGCACGGACTCGATGGGTTGAACGGCCTCCTTCCGTGCTGTAACCTATGATTCTATTTACATATTTCTCAAGCTGTGGAGACCAGCCAATCTTGGTGTTATGATTTAGGATTTATCCATCAATGAAGCAATGGCTCTAAGAATAGCCTTTACTCGACTTTCTGGTCCAATTAATTCAAATAGGGCAAACTGGTGAGTAAGAAATGTAGACGATGAGTTGCCTGGGCCTCATGGATCAGATTTCCAGGGCTCGCATGTTGCATTTAAACTCACAAACTATCTAGGGGGGAAATTTCTGCTTTTCCACTCCCAATGCAGAGCAGTGCACACCAGGAGAATATACTAGAATATCAGGTTGGGGGATAACTCACTTGTTACGAAGCCCGCACAATCTTCTGTCCAAGGGTGGGAAGTCGAGTGGGCGGTGTGATCGATGCACCGCCTCTCATGCCTGGTAGTCTGATATGCACTCCTGACACACACTGCTCTGCACCAGGAGCACAAAAGAGGAAAATTCCCCTGATGTAATTTCCAAATGTATGAATGTGTGTTACATGCTCACGGGCTTGGCTTATAGAACATGAGTGCTTCAGTGATTCTGTTTACATTCAAAGCTTGCAAGCTTCCAGAGCCTAAAATAGCTGGTTGTCAGTCATGGCTCAGTGGGTTAGCACTCTCGCCTCTAAGTCAGAAAGTTTTGGGTTCAAACCCCACTCCTGAGACTTGAGCACACAATCCAAGCTGACAGTTCAGTGCAGTACTGAGGCAGTGCTGCACTGCTGAAGGTGTTATCTTTTTCTGATGATTAAACCGAATCCCCATCTGACCTCTCAGTTGGACATAATAGATCCCATTGCACTATTAGAAGAAGAGCAGGGGAGCTCTCAGTGTCCTGACCAACATTTCTCTCTCAACAAGAATTACTGAAACAGATTATCTGGTCATTTATCTCATTGCTGTTTGTAGGACCTTGCTGAGTGCAAATTGGTTGTCGTGTTTCCCTACATTACAATAGCGATTTCACTGAAAAAAAAATACTTCATGGTTGTAAAGGGGTTTGTGGTATCCTGAGGTCATAAATGCAAGTTCTTTCTTCCTAAAATAATTACAAAATCGAGGCTATCATACAACAGTCTTCCTTTGGTTAAGTAATATAATAGTGTTGCACAGAGGTTAAGCAATAGTTGGATGTTTATCAACCATGGAACATTTTCAGTAAAGTGGACAATGAACCTAAGATGATCAGGTCTGGAGTTTAATTTTTGAAAGTAAACATCTTCAGGAGTAAAGGAGAGGAGAGAGAAAAAAGCAATAGGTCAGCATATCTGTGCAAGCCCATTCTTTTGAAACAGGGATAACATGTGGAATCCTGTACAATCTGGTTTATTGAAGGCTGATCAGAGTCAAACTGGTAAAGTTGGCAACATTGAGGATGGGTAGTCACTTCAACTATCATTGAAAAGAACTCCTTAACCCTTGCAGAACAATGGTAGCCTCTCTGCATTAGCTCCAAAATGATTCAAGCTGATTTAAGTATGTGCGTTCAGAGGAGTTCTACCCAGGAAGTTCTTTCAAGTGGTCAATTTTGATTCGCACATCCAGTACTTTTCTTTTTACCCCTTCTCCTTTTATTTTTATTTAGGATAACAGGTCAACCCTTCAGAGTCAGGATCCTAAGTTGAGCATATTCTAAAACATTTGTCTAGTCTGGTGTTCTCTATCTTCTGCACTCCTTAAATTTGAAAATTAAATCAAGTTCTAAGTTTATTGCATTGGTCTTCAAAAATATCTTTCTCAGATGATCCATAGTACAAGTTCTAATTTAATAATTCCTGTATTCATTTCTTCAAATGGTTGACTCTTCAGAAGAAGGACCTACTGATGTATCTGAGGAGGAGAAGCAGGAAAGTGACTCATGATTCAGAGAAGGACGTGAGATGGATTCTGCCAATTCTGGAGAGCCAATTTCTGAGGACCCAGACAGAGCAGCGAGGAAGAACCTTCCACATCATGAATCTTCCCAGGTCCAGTTCACAAAGAACAGGTCATCTGAGGAGCCATTTGTAATACATATAGTGACACATCAGCCAATCCAGTCATTTCTAAACTCATCCATTTTGAATCAGCTCAACGCAAGGAGCGTCCCAAGAACTCGTGGCACACAAAACATCAGTGAGGCCGAGCTCTCTACTGAACAGTAGCTACACTATGGTGACATAAATGACTTGCATTGCTATGCATATTTAGCTGAGCAGATGAACTCAACAGTCAACTTGCTGACCTATACGTTTGCAACCAGACATCTTCCTCCAAACAGTTAGAGCAACTTTGAATCTCCATGATCTCGAATTCCTCAAAGTTCTAGATATATCCTTGTACTTGCTTCATGTTTGCTGAGGGAATTCAGTGGGGAAAATAATTCTTTGCATCTGGAAGATCACCCAAGATATTTGGACCAGAAGGAACGAGTGGAAGAACGTCTCCAGGAGATGACTCTTGGGAAGGTCGTAGCTACAGTAAAAACTAAGATCAGAAACATGGGGGTGGATTTCGAGGCCTCCTGCCCAGAGGAAACTGGGCCATAGTGCCCTGAAAATATTGGGCAGGAATTACCACCCTGTTCCTGCAGTTGCTGTGGCCACAGCTATCCTCCCGTGGGCCTACTGCTGGGCGGCTAGAGCGCCCCCTGATTCAGGCAGTAGGCCTATTTAAAATGCAAATTGGTGGCTTATGACAGACATAGGATCCCAAATGTCATCTTAGGAGAGTGCTGGGTGGAGCCTGTGCTGCGCTCGTTCTGTCCATTATCAGCTGGCAGTCCAGCCAAATAGGATTCCACAGGAGTAGGAGTGGGGCTCCATAAAACAAGCCTGGGCCTCTGCCACTCCAGGTTCCCCCAGCCTGTGGTAGATTCCCCCCATCCCCGACCTATCTTTTTCCGGGACCAGTGTCCGGCTGGGCCGCCCAAAATTGTGTTGGCCCAGAGATGGCGGGCTGTCTTGGGGTACTCGATTTCTGCCCGCAGCCCGCCGGCCTGATGCTAATGATGCCCAGTCTACCTTCAGCACTATCGGGCGGCTGGCTGGCTGGCTTCACAAGGGAAAAGAAAGTCGGACGAGGTGTAAAGCAGGCGGCCCCATTCACTATCCCAATTTTTGCCCAGCGTTTAAAATTAAAATGACCTCATAATGAGTTGTGGACTCTAACATTTAAATAGCTTGCAAAGAAATACTGTAAATATTGTAACAAGAAGACCATATCCATAAATAAGAACTTTCTTGGACACTTCAGCTGAGAAAATCCAGAGTGCTCTGCTCACATTCATCAGTGGAAACTTTGGGCTGCTGCATCTGGCTTATCTCCAAACACAGACGAGGTCAAACATTTCTTGGAATAAGACTTTATTTTGAGTCTTTACTTCTCCTAATGTATAAGGGTTGAAGTGTTGTTAAGTGTTACTTCTGTGCTTCTCTTTGACTACTTGTACCAGCCACAATGAAGTGAACATTTCTCTTTGAAAGACAATCGAAGGACCTTATTCTGTCCCAAAAAAACCTTTGTTCAATGTCATACAATCACTAGCCATCTAGTTTAGCCATCTTAAATAAACAGGTTAATGCCTGTTAAAACAACAGACAGAGGAATGTTATATGAATGTGTCCCTCCGCTAATATTGGCAAGAGTCATTTCTTGATTATAGGAACAAAACTGAGCAGAAGCAAATACAGAAGCCCAAATTAAATGCTTTTGCAGATTGGGATGCATCTCTGGAATAGGAGGACCAAGACATGCCCTGACCCCAGCCCATCTTCTGGCCTCTGGCTCATTAGCATTTTTTTTTTGTGGGTTCCCGGCCTCTGCCGGGAGCCATCCTGGAGTGGGAGCGGGAGTTTTGTTGTGGGAGGCCTCAGGGTTGATGGTGAAATGAGAATATCTGCCAGCCTGGCCTACACAATTGATTTGGGTTTGTAGAATTTAAGCCCTCCCTCCACCGCCACAGCAACAGTGGATACCAGGGACCAGTAGGTGTTCGATGTCGCGATGCCTTTCTGTCATTTATATATACATTACCCAGATGTATTGTTCAGCATTTGTCCCTCCCCTTGGGAAATTGGAGGGTTGTTAAAAATGGGCCAGAAATTGGATCCCATTTGACTGAATTATATTTAGAAATCAGCAGAGGGCGGGCAGTTAATCCTGGCCAGAAACTCCAAACTTTTCGTCTGAAAACATACAACAAAAATGATCCATATACTGCACAGAATCCATTCCTGACTGGTACAAACTGACTTGCTTTGCAATTTACTTAGAGTATATCACTGGAATTATGGACCTAACTATGTTATAGGAAAAATAATGAACACAGACAAACCGAAGAATTTAGTTGTTGGCAAACTTGATACTGGGTTTTGTGCGGTGTATCTGAGTGCAGTGAAACTTGGCAACATATACAGAGCAATTAGAAACTTAAATCAGTCACAGTTCTTTTGCTTTGGTAAGTATATGAGCACAGTGAGCTAAGTATCTGTAGCAGAGATTGTCAGAATTGCTTTTTGCCAATAATTTGTTAAATAATTCTGACCTTGATGTTCATATTTCAGATACTGTTTCTTCCCATTTCTGGGACTGTATAGTCTGGTTTGACTCATTTGTTGTAGCTTCAGTTTTGGAAATAGTAAAACTGATGGCTGCAGTTTTTATTGCCTTCGCCAGTTCTTTTAGCAATTTAACTCTCTCCATGCTGTCCTGGATGGATGTGGCTGGAACACTGTACTATTTCCAATCTCCATTTCCTCACTCTCCACTCCATCTCGACTGGCCCTCTAACCCTCTTGTTTTTATAAGGCTGCAGGAACTTGGCTCCCATCCATTTCATGTTACATTTGATGCATAACATACTGATAATGTTCAGCAGGAGCCACATATTTACAGATTACCACTGTGCAGGATTTCTCTGATGATGAATTAGAATACAGGAAATAGAACATTTTCCACTTTGCATTTGGTGATGGCACCAGCCTTGGGACACACATTGTACACAGGCCAGATGCAGAATGATTCAGCACTAAACAACCTCCTACGCCTCCAATATGGCGGGCAGAAAGCAGTGCTCATTATGAGCCGGAGGTGCATCTCCTGCAATATTGGTAAAGGCCAAAAAATCCGCATGCAGCGTGAAAAATTGCTATGAGGCCCTTTGTATATGCAAATAAGAGGCGTAATGCCTGTTTGAGGGCCCCTTCTGTAAGATTGGTTTGCCCTGGGGCAGCTGGTGCCGACAGCCTCAGGAAAACCAGGTCTACATGCGGCCTAACAGGCAGCTGGAGGCCGCGACCAACAAGGTAAGATTTTACAAGATACTTACTTTAATGTGGAGCTGGGAGGTGCATGAGTGTTCATCCCAACCCCACAGTCGAAGAATGAGGACGGCTGTCAGCCACCGCACCCACCCCACCCCACGATCACCGCCACACCCCCCAATCACCACACCCACCCCACCCCACGATCACCGCCACACCCCCCAATCACCACACCCACCCCACCCCACGATCACCGCCACACCCCCCAATCACTGCGCCCCCTCCCCCCCCGATCACTTCACACCCCCCAATCACCGCACCCACCCACAATCACTCGGGCCTCCCTACCCCCCCCCAATCACCCCCACACCCCCCAATCACCGCGCCCCCCCCAATCACTCCACACACCCACCCCGATCACTTGACACCCCCCAATCACCGCGCCCACCCCCAATCACCGTGCCTCCCTCCCCCCCCCCGATCACTCCACACCCCCCCATCACCGCGCCCACCCACAATCACCGTGCCTCCCTCCCCCCTCCGATCACTCCACACCCCCCAATCACCGCGCCCACCCACAATCACCGTGCCTTCCTCGCCCCCCCGATCACTCCACACCCCCCCATCACCGCGCCCACCCACAATCACCGTGCCTCCCTCCCCCCTCCGATCACTCCACACCCCCCAATCACCGCGCCCACCCACAATCACCATGCCTCCCTCCCCCCCGATCACTGCCACACCCCCCAATCACTACGCCCACCCACAATCACTGGCCACCCCCCAATCATTACGCCTCCCTCCCCCCGCCCCCCGATTACTCCACCCACCCCCCAAGATCATCGCCACCTCCTCCTCCACCCCCCCACCACCCGATCACCGCTATCTCCCAACCCGGTTGCCCCTCTTCCCGATCCCCTTTAACAATTCTCCTGAGGGCTGTTGCTGGTATCGTTGTGGTCCGATCATCCATCCTGCTTCAATGGTAATGAGTCCCAAGACCCAATATCAGAAGGACATGCTAATAGGGTGAGATGAAGTAGGGAGGGAGGAGGCTCGTGTGGAGCATAAACACCGGCACAGACAAGTTGGGCCAAATGGCCTGTTTCTGTGCTGTAAATTCTTTGCAATTCAATGTAATATCAGGTGCACCTCAGGCCTCACCATTCAGGCGCAGGGATCGCTCCTTGCCTGCCAGACTTCTAGGCCCTAAACTCGAGTCCCAGAATAACTTCCTCTACATCGCTGCGATGCACTTTCATTTCCCAAACTGTTTTTCCTCACAGATTGAGTAACGTTGTTAAATGATATTTAATTGTACCAGGGTGCACTGCTAGTTTGTGCTGTAAACTCATGTATGACCATTTAAAACAAGTCTGAAATAGCACAAAATCATTCAATTTAGGAGTCCGATTGTAAATAGCCCAGTTTAATATTTAAACAAACAAGTCCTTTTTTGCATTGGTCTGGACTGGACTGGAATTCAGATCCTAGAGATGAAAAATAATGTTGCACATTACTGCAAAATATTTTGTATTCTGTCTTTTTATCCTGTCATTTCTCATTTACTTTGTTTGCCAGCAGAATGTGTCAACCCTGGTTTGAAATCGAATTGTTTGGTTCGAGGTGTGGAAACTTTTTCAAAGCAAAATGAGCTGAATGCCAATATTTCCTCCCACTCTGTTCGAGCTGCTTTGCAATTTATGCTACATCAAGTTACATCAAAACTACAGCACAGAAACAGGCCATTCGGCCCAACTGGTCTATGCCGCCGTTATTGCTCCACACAAGCCTTCTCTCTCCCTATTTCATGTAACCCGATCGGCATACCCTTTTATTCCTTTTTCGCCCATGTGCTTATCTAGCTTCCCCTTAAATGCATCAATGTTATTTGCCTCAACTACTCCTTGTGTTAGTGCGTTCCACATTATTACCACCCTTGGATAAAGAAGTTTCTCCTTTTACTCCCTGCTGGATTTATTATCCATAGGACCATAAGAGATAGGAGCAGGAGTAGGCCATTTGGCCCTTCGAGCCTGCTCCGCCATTCAATGAGATCATAGCTGATCTGATTATTACCCCAACTCCACTTTCCCACCTTTTTCCCATATCCTTTGACTCCCTTGCTGATCAAAAATTTGTCTAACTCAGCCTTGAATGTATTTAATGACTCAGCCTCCACAGCTTTTTGAGGTAAAGAATTCCAAAGTTCACAACCCTCTGGGAGAAGAAATTCCTCCTCATTTCCGTCTTAAACGGGCGACCCCTTATTCTGAGACTATGCCCCCTAGTTTTAGATTCCCCCATGAAGGTAACATCCTCTCAGCATCTACCTTATCGAGTCCCCTCAGAATCTTATATGTTTCAATAAGGTCTCTTCTCATTCTTCTAAACTCCAATGAGTATAGACCCAACCTGTTCAATCTGACCTCATAAGACAAACCTTCCATACCCGGAATCAACCTAATGAACCTTCTCTGAACTGCCTCCAATGCAAGTATATCCTACTTTCAATAAGGGCACCAAGAACTGTACGCAGTACTCCAGGTGTGGTCTCACCAGCACCCTGTACAGTTGTAGCATGACTTCCCTGCTTTTATACTCCATCCCCCTAGAAATAAAGGCCAATATTCCGTTTGCCTTCCGGATTACCTGCTGTACCTGTATGTTGACTTTTTGTGTTTCATGTACGAGGACACCCAGATCCCTCTGTACCACAGCATTTTGTAGTGTTTCTCCATTCAAATAATATTTTGCTTTTTTATTTTTCCTCCCAAAATGGATGACTTCACATTTTCCCACATTATATTCCATCTGCTAAATTTTTGCCCATTCGCTTAACCTGTCAATATCCATTTGCAGACACTTTGTGTCCTCCTCGCAATGTGCTTTTCCACCTATCTTTGTATCAGCAAATTTTGCCACAATACATTCTGTTCCTTCATCCAAGTCATTGATATATATTGTAAATAGTTGAGGCCCCAGCACTGAGCCCTGTGGCACCCCACTAGTTACAGATTGCCATTTTGAAAATGACCCTTTTATCCCAACTCTTTGTTTTCTGTTAGTTAGCCAATCCTCTATCCATGCCAGTATATTACCCCCAACACCATGAGCTCTTATCTTGTGCAGTAACCTTTTATGTGGCACCTTATCGAATGTCTTTTGGAAATCCAAATATACTACATCCATTGGTTCCCCTTTATCCACCCTGCCCGCTACTTCCTCAAAGAACTCTAATAAATTTGTCCGACACAATTTTCCCTTCATAAAACCATGTTGACTCTCCTTGATTGTATTATGAGTCTCCAAATGTCCTGCTACTACTTCCTTAATAATGGATTCTAGCATTTCCCCAATGACAGATGTTAGGCTAACTGGTCTATAGTTACCTGCTTTCTGACTCACTCTCTTCTTGAATAGGGGTGTTACGTTTGTGGTTTTCCAATCCGCTGGAACCGTTCCAGAATCTAGTGAATTCTGGAAGATTACAACCAATGCATCCACTATCTCTGTAGCCACTTCCTTTAAGACCCTTGGATGCAAACCATCAGGTCCAGGGGACTTGTCAGCCTTTGTACTCATTAGTTTACCAAGTACTTTTTCTCCAGTGATAGTTATTGTTTTTAGTTCCTGCCTCCCTTTTGCCCCTTGATTTTCTACTATTATTGGTACATTATTAGTGTCTTCTACTGTGAAGACAGATACAAAATATCTGTTCAATTCCTCTGCCATTTCCTTCTTTTCCATTATTATTTCCCCAGTCTCATCCTTTATGTTTACTTTAGCTACCCTCTTCCTTTTTATATACTTGTAGAAGCTTTTACTGTGGGTTTTTATATTTCTTGCATGTTTACTCTCATAATTTATTTTCTCCCTCTTTATTATTCTTTTAGTCATCCTTTGCTGGCTTTTAAAGTTTTCCCAGTCTTCGGGCTTACCAGTAATCTTTGCCACGTTGTATGCTTTTTCTTTTAACCTGATACCATCCTTGACTTCCTTAGTTAGTCATGGTTGGTTCACCCTTTTTGTGGAGTCTTTCCTCCTCACAGGGATATATTTTTGTTGCGAGTCATAAAATATCTTTTTAAATGTTTGCCACTGCTTATCTACCATCATACCATCTAATCTGTTTACCCAGTCCACTTTAGCCAATTCCACCCTCATTCCTTTATAATTGCCCTTATTTAAGTTTAATACAGTAGTTTCAGACCGAAGATCGTCGCTTTCAAACGATATGTGAAATTCTATCATGTTATGATCACTGCTTCCCAAGGGATCCTTTGCTTTGAGACCATTAATTAATCCTGTTTCGTTACCCATTACCAGATCCAAAATGGCCTGTTCCCTGTTTGGTTCCCCGACGTATTGGTCTAAGAAACAGTCCCTAATACACTCTATGAACTCCTCAGGGTTATTTTTGCCAATTTGTTTTGTCCAATCTATGTGAAAGTTAAAATCACCCATGATTATTGCATGATGTTTTTTACAAGCCCCACTTGTTTCCTGATTTATATTTTGCCCTACAGTGTAGTTACTGTTAGGGGGCCTATATACTACTCCCACCATTGATTTCTTTCCCTTGCTATTTCTTACCTCCACCCAAATTGATTCGAAATCTTGATCTTCTGAGCCAAGATCATTTCTCACTATTATACCAATTTCATCCTTTATTAACGGAGTTACCCCACCACCTTTACCTTTTTTCCTATCCTTCCGAAATATTAAATAACCCTGAATATTTAGCTCCCAACCTTGGTCACCTTGCAACCACGTCTCTGTAATGGCCATGAGATCATACACATTTGTTTCTATTTGTGCCGTCAATTCATCTATCTTAATATGAATGCTGCACGCATTCAGATAAAAAACCTTTAATTTTGTCTTTTTACCATTCTTTCCTACCCCGACCCCATTTGCTAGTGCACCCTTATGTTTGTATGTTCTGTCCCTTCCTGACAAACTCTGTTTATCATTACCCCCATCACTTTCCTGTACTACTTCCTTGTCTTTTTTATTTATCAATCTAAACTTTGCCCCACCTGAGCCCTCCCCCCCTCTATTTAGTTTAAAGCCTTCTCTACCGCCCTAGTTATTCGGTTTGCCAGAACACTGGTCCCAGCATGGTTCAGGTGAAGCCCGTCCCAACGGAACAGCTCTCTCTTTGCCCCGTACTGGTGCCAGTGCCCCATGAATTGAAACCCACCTCTCCCACACCAATCTTTGAGCCACGCATTCATCTCTCTAATCTGATTTACCCTGTGCCAATTTGCTCGTGGCTCAGGTAATAATCCGGAGATTACCACCTTTGTGGTTCTGCTTTTTAATTTAGTCCCTAGCTGCTCAAACTCCCTCAGCAGAACCTCTTTCTTAGTCCTACCTATGTCGTTGATACCTATGTGGACCACAACAACTGGATCCCCTCCCCCTCCCACTCCAAGTTCCTCTCCAGCCCTGAGGAGATGTCCTTAACCCTGGCACGTGATAGGCAACACAGCCTTCGGGACTCTCGCTCTTGGCTGCAGACAACAGTATCTATCCCTCTAACTATACTGTCACCTACTACAACCACATTCCTTTTTACTCCCCCCACTTGAATGGCCCCCTGAACCGTGGTGCCGTGGCCAGTTTGCTCATCCTCCCTGCAGTCCCAGCACTCGTCCACAAGGGCTGCAAGAACCTCGTATCTATTGGACAAGTACAAAGGCTGAGGCTCCTGCAATGCTACCTCCTGGATCCCCGTACCTGCCTCACTCGCAGTCACACTCTCCCGTCCCTGACCACATGCCAATTCTACAGTATTTAGTCTAAGGGGTGTGACTGCCTCCTGGATCAAAGTGTCCAGGTAACTTTCCCCCTCCCTGATACCTCACTATGTCTGTAACTCGGACTCCAGCCCCTCAATTCGGAGCCGAAGTTCCTCGAGCTGCAGACACTTACTGCGGATGTAGTCGCCCTGGACAAAACTGTCCAGTAGCTCCCACATATTGCAGCTGCAACACATCTCCTACCCTGTCATAACTATTTTATTTATTACTACAATGCCAATCAAATTATTTTTAGGTTGAACCAAGTACTGGCCTTGTTTAATTTATTAAATTAAGTTTAGTTTTTAAAAAAAAAAATTCATTTTATGCTATAAGTTACTTAGCCCACAGTCCTAAGAAAGAAGAAAACAAAAGAGATACTCACCACCAACCACCTACCTGCCTTACCTGTGACGTCACACTCCAGTTTGGTTTTGTTGTTGCTGTGACCCGCTCTCGGTACGCTCCTCTCCGCTCTCGGTACGCTCCTCTCCGCTCTCGGTACGCTCCTCTCCGCTCTGCTGACAAAACAAATGCACCTCACCCCTTACTGCACCAAATCCCCGCACTCACCAAATTCCCAATTATAGACTCTGTTGAAACCAGACTCCGTCAAGAGCTGCTACTATCTTATACTTATGACCTCTAGTTTTGGACTCTCCCACAAATGGAAACATTTTCTCTACGTCTACCCTTTCATTATCTTAAAGACCTCTATCAGGTCATTCCTCAGCCTTCTCTTTTCTAGAGTAGAGAGCCCCAGCCTGTTCAACCTTTCCTGATAAGAATATCCTTTCAATTCTGGTATCATCCTTTTGAATCTTTTTTGCATCTTCTCCAATGCCCCTGTATCCTTTCTATAATATGGAGACCAGAACTGTGCATAGTACTCCAAATGTGGTCTAACCAAGGTTCTGTACAAGTTTAACATAACTTCTTTGCTTTTCAATTCTATCCCTCTAGAAATGAATCCTGGTGCTTGATTTGCCTTTTTTTTTTTAAATAGCCTGACTAACCTGCATCACTACTTTTAGAGATTTGTGTATCTGTACCCCGAGATCCGTTTGTTCCTCTATCCCGTTTAGACTCTTACTATCTAAGCAGTATGTGGCCTCCTTATTCTTCCTATCAAATTGCACCACCTCACACGTATCTATATTGAAATACATTTGCCAATTACATGCCCATTCTGCAAGTTTATTCATATCTTCTTGCATGTTGACACATTCTTCCTTTGTATTAACTACACCCTCCCCCCAATTTGGTGTTGTCTGCAAATTTTGAAATTGTACTTCCGATTCCTGAGTCCAAATCGTTAATGTAAATTGTGAACAACAACGGTCCCAGCACCGATCCCTCTGGAACACCACTTCCCACATTTTGCCAGTCTGAGTAACGACCTTTAACCCCTACTCTCTTTTCTGTTTTGTAGCCAACTTGCTATCCATTCTGCTACCTGGCCTCAGACTCCACATGCCTTGACCTTAATCATGAGTCTACAATGTGTTACCTTATCGAAGGCCTTTTGAAAATCCAAATATATTATATATACTGCATTACCCTTGTCTACTCTTTTTGTTACTTCTTCAAAGAATTCAATAAGGTTGGTCAAACATGACTTTCCCTTCTGAAATCCGTGCTGACTATTCTTTATTATATTTTCGTTCTCCAGATGTTTTTCTATTACATCTTTGAGTAAAAATTCCATTATCTTTCCTATCACTGACGTTAGGCTAACAGGTCGAAAGTTTCATCTCCCTTTTCTAAATATAGAAATCACATTAGCTGTCCGCCAGTCCTCTGGCACTATTCCCTTTTCTAATTAATTTTTATATATATGTAATAGTGCCTCTGCTATCTCCCCCCCAAACTTCTTTTAATATTCGGGGATGCAATCCATCCGGACCAGGGGTTTTATCCTCCCTAAGTTTGATTAATTTATCAACTATCTCCCCCCTTTCTATCTTAATTCTGACTTCTTAGGTACTGCTTACAATCTCAGCAGATACATCAAATTAATTTACAAACTATATCACATGTCCTACCTCATTTGATAACCTTGAAAAATAAAATTGAATTGAAAAATTTAGCGATTATTTCCCTCAAGGAAGTTGAAGAGGACGATTTCCTTGTGAATTGGTGCAGCATCCTTGCTGAAAATGTTGATAACTGATTGAGCATATAGTACCCTGGAATTGCTTAATGTGAAGGCTGATCTTCCGCAGATGGTCCAACATAGTAAGTTCCTCAAGTGCTGGACTGTTAAAGCATTTGGGATTTGAACTTTAGGAACATAGGAACAGCATAGGCCATTCAGCCCCTCGAGCCTGCTTCGTCATTCAATTAGATCATGGCTGATCTGTACCTCAACTCCATTCACACACCTTAGCTTCATGTCCCCCGTCACCCTTATTTAAAAATCTATCGATCTCAGTCTTGAAAGCTCCAACTTTCGCAGCATCCACCGCCTTTCAGGGGAAGACAGTTCCAGATTTTCACTACCGTTTGTGTGAAAAAGTGCTTCCTGATTTCTCTCCTAAGTGGCCTGGCTCTAATTTTAAGATTATGTCCTTCGTTCTTGATTCCCCCACCCGAGGAAATAGTTTCTCTGCATCTACCCTATCGAATCCTTTTAACAATTTAAACATCTTGATCAGATCACCCCACAAATCTTCTATGCTCAAGCTACATTTATGCAACCTAGCCTCATAATTTAACCCTCTAAGCCCTGGTATAGTTTTGGTGAACATGCGTTACATCCCCCCGCAAGGCCAATATATCAATCCTGAGGTGCAGTGCCCAAAACTGCAGTACTCCAGATGAGGTCTGACTCAGGCTTTGTACAACTGAAGCCTAACTTCTTCCCCTTTGTATTCCAGTCGTAGGGTGTTGCTGAATGAGCACTCCCTTTGCCTACATAGCAACGGGCAGCGGTTGTTAAGAAGTAGTTCATTTTGTGAAGTGTTTTGAGTTCAATGTGACAAGATGCTACACGAATGCAAGAATGATTATTTATTTTTAAAAGTCAGATTGCAGCACGCTCCGATAAATAACCTGTACACAAACAAATAACAGCAGCAGGCGTGGTCTCACAGTACATCACAAAGAAAAACAAATGATCTTTCAGGCATCTGTCTATATTTTAAAAAAAATCTTGTATCATACCCTGATTATTTTATGTACCTCTAATAAATGTCATGAAATAAGGTTGCTGCACATAAATGTGAAGCTGGGTCTGAGTCAGATGTGCTATACTGTATTTCCATCAGATCTCAGGAGTGCAAACAGCTGCATCAAAAAATACAAGATACCACATGTTAAAGAATACATAAAGACTGAACTGGCTAAACCACAATTCCGTGGTTAGTGTATCTATCAGGACATGCGAGTTAAAGTATATCTAAAACTAACCTAATGCAACTACATGTTGATGTATTTAAATCCTAACAGAGGAAACATGGAAGGGCAAATGTAAAGCAGGAGCAGGGTAAAGTGTTAGGTATAAGGGGAAAGCACATATAAAAGAAGAATACTCCAAGGTGGACATTACATGTTGCAGTGATTGGGGGAATTCCCAGAGAAATTCCAAAGATATGAAGCACTGGATCAGATTGGTCATTACCACTGGGTCCAGGGTTACAGTAAATGTATCCCTTGAATTCAGTGAATCTTTAATGATTGAACTTATTTCTGATTACAGAACAGAAGCAGAGATTAGGAGAACAAAATTAAAAAAGCAAGTTAAACATGAAAATAGGATGGCCAGTGGGTAGGATGATTTAGCAATTCATAATGCAGGGCAAACATCTTTGTTGCCAAGTGAAAAAAACTCCAAATGTTGGAAGTCTGAAATAAAAACAGAAAACGCTGGAACTACACAGCAGCTCAGCCAACCGAGAAGGGAAAAGACCTAACATTTTGGGTGCAGATCCTTTGTCAGAACTGAAAATTGAAAGATAAGCAAGAAACCCTTAGCAGGGTTGAAAAATATAAAAGGGAAGAGGAAATAACAGGGAATACACAGAGAAGTTGTTACTGGATTGAATGACCTGCAAACTACTTAATAGAGAAACAGGATACTGTTTGGTAATAGAACAGATCTCAGTAAGACAATGAAAAGATGTTAAGAGAATAAAACAGTGTGCAAGTAAGAAAGATCCACAGAAGGAAAAACAGAAAAAAAGGAAAGGAAAGAAAAATCCACAAATTCAGGAGGTCTGAAACTAAAATAGAAAGTGCTGGAAACAGACAGTACACCGTCAAAGATCCAAAAAGGGAAAAAAAAAACAGGCCAATGTTTACATTTAAATTTTTAATAAAGGTGTAGCCCTCCCTCTATCCCCTGCTAGTGCTGTGTTCTGACAAAAGGTCCACACCCAAAATGTCAATTCACTTCCTCCTCCCCCTGGACACCAATTAAAATTTAAAGAAAATGGAGGATATGGCTAAAGTCTGAAGTTACTAAAGTTATTGTCCCGACTAGTGGACTGCAGAGTGCCCAGGAGGAAGATGTTCCTCATGTTGGACTTATATCATGTAGAACTTCCAGTCCAGTCCAAAGAAAGGCTCGGACAGCAGAGATAAGTTCACTTTAGAGATTTATTGAACATATATGTGATTACAAGCAAGCAAATGCATCTATTATACTCACAAGTAGCATATCCACTGGGGACTAAGAGCTGCCCCTATCCAAGACAGTTCCTAGCATTATGTATCAAAGAATGCATGACTCCATCCCATGTTTATATCTTTCACTAGGACACACCTATTTTGGTCACAGGGTATGATGTAACACCAGCACCATGTGCTTTCCCTTTGTCTAAACCTGACTTAAACCAGTTACGCCCAGTTCTGCAGTACATGACCTGTTTTTGCCACAAAATTGCTAACTGGTGTATCATGCTTCAGTTCTTCTAAGCTTAACTAGTCGGGGCCATGATCTTTTACCACTATCACTCCTGTCCTTGCTCCCTATCCACTTGGTCCCTGTCCTCCAGCATATCACTTGAAAGATGCTTGTCCTCATCCTCATTTTCAAATCTCTTCGTCGTCCTGCTCCGTATTAGCTTAGCAATTTTTTCTGAATGTATCTCAACCCACAATTGCTGCTCCTCCAACTCCACATTAGTGCTCATACCCCACCACGCTGTTCCACCATCACGGGCTGATCTTTCAGCCACTAAGCTCCAGCCCTTTAGAACTCTCTCCCAAAGCCACTTAATCTTACTAACGCTCCTTTCTTTCAAAACCTTCCTAAATGCCTCTCTCTTCAGCCATGCCTTTGGTTCACCCCACTCCTGCCTTGCCCTTTAGTCCTTCCCATCTACTCTCATCTACCTCCTCTCCACCTTCAAACAACCTGAGATGTTCTCCTACATAAAGGCTTGTTGTTTTATACATTAACATGTTGGCTTGTCTTCTTGAGCAGTTCAATTCATCTGCGGAGACATTCTGGCCCCATCAGATTATCAGGAAAAATCCAAATATACCTGCCAATTGGCATAAATTTTCCTCTTCTTTGAGATTTAAGGCCTCCATACTGACCAAATCCTAGACCTCGATCAAGGCCCAGGATGTACAGAAGGACGAACTCTGTGTATGGGAGAGTATATCTACAATTTATTACAAAAAGGCAATTCGTCAGTGAATTCGAAAAGCAATCCATGTTTTTTTTTAAAATTAGCTAATTTCTATCAGATAATACAATTGTGTTATATTTCTCTCCACAATAAAAAAATCTGTCAACAGCAACACACTGCTTCATTGCACAGCACATCAGGGGACTGACTAAGTGTTTACCTGAGAAATGCTTTTGAAAAACACTTTAGGTTCCCTGATGGCCTCGTAGTAAAGACATTGCCTGGAGTGGTGCTTAACCATACAGACCAGAAGGTGCCTGGTTTGACTCCTAGGGGTGGGGGGAAATTCTCCTCCACCAACCTGCCTGAAATCAGGTGCGATCACAATGGAGAATGTTGACATGCAAATAGTGGGAGGGAGGCAGGCCTGGGCCCCCAGCGGATTTCCCTCCCTTCCAATCCACTTATCGTTGCTTATCAAGGCCACCACATAGAAGGTTGTGTTAGGCTCAGGGGAGCAGCAGTAAAGCCCGCTAATTCCCCCAATGTAGAGAAAGGACCTTGTAGCGGGCTTGTTCTCTCAACAGTTGGCCCAATACACTTACCTTGCAAGGGTGTCGGTCTTGGAAGACGCCCTCAGTAGAATCGTTCGTTCCAATCTTTGAAGTGCTTCATCCCCATCAGATCCCTCGCTGCCGCCTGGCACTGCAGCTATATCCCCTCTGCGGCACCGCTGGAGTTTCCTCGGCAGCATTGGTGGGCTTCCTCTTGATGGCAGGAATCCCACCGGGATTGCGTCATGCGCTTGCAATGAGCCCCAACCCAGGAAAATGGGTTGGACTTGGGGTGGATACGGATTGGAAATCCCATCCCAACAGAACTCTGTTCCGAAGAAGAAAATCTTGCCCCCTGCCCCCAGTCTCTGTTGGGTTAGCTGATCAGAGTTGGGGCAGCTGGGTGTTATGAAGGGATAACAGTTGAATGTTACAATATGTCTCAGTGCCACTGGGCTAGGACTCTTAGGGTAAAAAATCAGCCAGGGATCCCCCTCCAGTTAACCTGCTGCATGCGTGTAGATGATGGGATCAGGTTTAGTTGTGATGCCTCTCATGGTTATATAATCTGTGAGCACTCACCATCTAGACTCAGGCTCAGAGAATGGACAGTTGGGTGAGGCATTGGGAGACACCCAGTCCCAGCCCCCGTCGAACCATACTCCAGTATGGCTTTGCCATTTTGGGGAAATGGTGCAGAGCTTCGAACAAGATATTCAACTCTGGAGGCATCAATGTCAAACCCAATCTTGTCCTAACCCATCATCTACACACATACACTTCCAGCAGGTATCACTCGACAGCAATCAAGAGTGAGACTCTGGGTTGATTTTCCCATCCCTAACCCGGAGTGCTGAGGTTAATTGTGCGTTAGTTACTCATGTTAGCTACTGGAAGAGTGTGGATCTCTTTCATTTGCTGCTCTGTAGGTGCTCTTATATTTGACATTTAGTTTGGGGGAGTGGAAAGTAACATCAAAGAACCAGTTCCCCATGTTTCCATTGCTAAAATTAGCTCCTTTATCCTGAGCTGAACCATTCATCCACAGAGAAGTCTTCTTGCTATGGGGGAGTGTCTGAGATTCCACTTGTCACTTGCCCACAATGGCAAAGCTGATGTCAGAGAGGCACTATGTGGGGTTGATGGGTGTGACCCATCACACAACACTGGTTTAAGTGTCTTAAAGGCAGACAGGAGACGAGTCAAAATTATTCACATTAACACTACTGCTACACAGTAGTTAAATATTTACGGCCACCATATTTTTAAATCCCATGTTAACTGGCAATTTAAGACATTTTAATTACAGTGCTGTTAAATGTATACTCCTGGAATATCAATTTCTAATAATGCATTATCATCCCCTATTTAACCAGCAGCAGCTGTTTGATAAGCTGCATCTCAATCTCTCTTTATTTTTTTGAAACTAAGATCTAGCTCTCCATCTTGTTCATTTTACAATTGCTCATACTTTATTTTACATTTGAAGTACCGTCACAAAACATTTGAACATATTAATTGCTTGTACACAAATTGATATATGTTCATTTTAATGCTGCAGTTATAATACAGAATAAGTTCCTGATGTGATTCCATAGTATAGCCTGAAGCTATAGAATCCACCCTGTTTATGTTATGCTGATACACCATGGCAACAAAATCAGCAGTGCTTACACAAGCACATACGTTCACATCTGTTTTAAAGGGATTTCTTTTCGCCAGCCGCTGGGGAAGCAACGTGCAAACCAATAAGGAAAAGGCCCCACTGCTGAACTGCTGAGCCACTCAGCCCACCAGCCAGAAAATACAGCGGCCTTTCCCTTCAACAGTGGTGTTTTGTTGCCACCAGGGACACAAGTATCTCTGAATCGAACCAGTGGAAACCACCTCCCTACAACAACAGCAACCTGCATTTATATAGCACCTTTAGCGTAGCAAAACGTTCCAAGGAACTTCACAGCAGCGATTTTCAAACAAAATTTGACACCGAAGCATATAGGGAGATATTACGACAGGTGACGAAAAGCTTGGTCAAACAGGTAGGTATAAGGAGCATCTTAAAGGAGGAGAGAGAGGCAGACAGGCGGAGAGTTTTAGGGAGGGGATTCCAGAGCTTAGGGCCTAGGCAGCTGAAGGCACGGCCGTCAATGGTGGAGTGATTAAAATTGGGGATGTGCAAGAGGCATGGATTGGAGGAGCACAGAGATCGCGGAAGGTTGTAGGGCTGGAGGAGGTTACAGAGATAGAGAGGGGAGAGGCCGTGGAGGGATTTGAAAACAAGGATGAGAATTTTAAAATCAAGGTGTTCCTGGACCAAATAAAACCACGTAGCCTATCAGCACAGAGTATTGGTAAATATCCTTCTGCTTATTCCAGCCAGGACTACCTAACACTTTAGGGCATTGGCTTGCAATGGTGTCCTGAGCTGAATGGGAAGAATCCCAGCCCTTAGTGACAGGTCTACCCATCCAGGTTTCATTCGTGAGACAGGCTGGCTGGTCGGTCACCAAAGGTGCCCTGGATTATTACCAATCTGTTTGGCTCAGGTACCGAATGACTGAGTTTCCAAAAGAGGGTTGATTTGGTTCCAAACTTGCAGCACCAGGTGTGTCATCCCTGGAATCACCTCAACCTAAACCTGCTGACCTCCACCCCGCCAACCCCGCCCCCCTTCCCGGGAGAGGTGTCACTAATTAGTCAATAAACAATTGAACAAGTGTGGGTTTGAGCGATCAGTACTGAGGGAGCACTGCATTGTCGGAGGTGTCATCTTTCAGACAAGACCTTAAACCAAGGCCCTGCCTGCCCTCTCAGGTGGACTTAGAAGCTCCCATGGCACTATTTTGAAGAAGAGCAGGAAAGTTCTCCCTGGTATTCTGGCCAATATTTATCCCTCAACCAATACCACTAAAACAGATTATCTGGTCATTATCACATTGCTGTTTGTGGGAGCTTGCTGTGCACAAATTGACTGCCGCGTTTCCTATATTACAACAGTGACTCCACTTCAAAATTGTCTGTAAAGTGCTTTGGGATGTCCTGAGGTGGTGAAAGGTGCTATATAAATGCAAGTCTTCCTTTCTTTTCTTATCACTAGTGGACAGCACGTACCCTGAACTCCTCACAAGTGACAAGGTGAGCAGCACAACTGAATGTAAAATGTCTGAATGCATTGCCACCACCCACCGAACCACAGCATAGACGCACACCATACCCTGTCAAACGAACAGTTCCACCAGCTGGAGGTGTGAAGCTTCCATAACGCCAGCTTGGCTCGGTACCTACTGTTACCCAAAATGCAACATCAACTGCTTGTCCTCATTACGGACAGATAGAAAGATGTTCATTCCTTTCCACTTGTAGTTTCTCTAGCACAGACTTAATCAAATGAGTTTACTTCAGGCATGCTGGGCTCGAAGACTAGATTCATCCCAAATGACTAATACAAGTTTGGAGATGGATTATCCTAAATTTATGATCCATTTCCTGATAAAAGGTGTTAATCTGCAATAAGCACCTGTTTGTGAATGAGATTGCTGTAAAGACTCGAATGTTATGGTTTGATTACAATTCTTACCTGGTAACAATTAGGACAATAATACGATGGCGGAGCAGGCTCGAGGGGCCGTACGGCCTACTCCTGCTCCTATTTCTTATTTTCTTCGAATTAATGTTTGAGACCATTTTGTGCTGGAGCTGAGGACACTGAGATAATGACAGCAGAAGACCACAGTATAAGACAACATGGGACAAGAAAAGGCTATTTGCTCCATCAAGCCAGTTCCTTCCTTAGACAAGTACAAGCCAATCCAGTTAATCTCCTGAGGAAAGATTCTCCCTGGCCCCTTGCATGATAAATCAAATGACAATGGTTTTACCACAGTTACTAACCAAAATCCCAGAAGAACTCATATCAATAAATCGAACATAAACTTACCTGAAATCATTATAAAACAATGCCTCATGAATTCAGCGTCACAACAGGCAGGTTTAACTATTATGTACCAGCAATGTTAGCATGAACTACGTTAACATGACTTGACTCCAGTTTGTTTTTAAAAATATTTCTAACCAGTAGTTTGACGAAGGTTATACCCATCAATCCCACTCACCGAGCTCTTGATCTCAGCTGTACATTTACAGGCCCAAAGTTGCCCACATATTGGTAGTCTCAAAGGGATTCTCTCACACCAAGATCAGGAGGTACAGACTAACTCTTTGAATGTTCAAAGCTGAATGGGAAGAAGGAGGAAAAGATAGTGCCCAGCATAAAGAGAAATAGATGATCTTAACCAGACCAGAGTGCAGCATCTTCTGAAAACTTTCACAAGCTAATTACAGATGAGGAAGGCTATTCAGCTCAGCTTAATTCATCCATCCAGAGAGATCTTAATGCCCTCCCACTGTAGCATCCAATTGTTTCTTATGGCTTTTCTCTGCACTGCTTCCAGTGTTTGAGAGTCTCCCTTGTTTTTGGATGTAGTATTCACGGCGTAGTCTGACCAGAGCACTGTGCAGTTTGATAATTACCCCCTCTGACTTGTATTCTATTATTTTGGCTGTGCAACTCAACGTCTTATTTGCTTTGTTGACTGCATTGATTGGACGTTTAGCATCGAGTCTACTCATCGAGTCCTGTCGAATGCACATCCTATGCCATATGGGAACTCTAGGTCGCATCTCATGTCCTGGACAACCACAGGTGCAGGAAGTGTCATCAGCTGGAGGAGCTCGAGCTCCGGGTTTCGGAGCTTGAGCAGCAGCTGGCGTCACTGCAGTGCGTCCGTGAGGCTGAGAGTTTCGTGGATAGCACGTTTCAGAAGGTGGTCACCCCTTAAAGATTGCAGGCAGAGAGAGACTGGGTGACCGCCAGACAGACAAGGAGGACCAGGCAGGTAGTGTAGGAGTCCCCTGAGTGCATTTCACTCTCTAACTACTATTTAGTTCTGGCGGGTCAAGGATGACACTGAGCTGCTGCAGAACATTCTGAAGGGGGAGGGTGAATAGCCAGAGGTCGTGGTCCATATCGGTACCAACGACATAGGTAGAAAGAGGAATGAGGTCCTGCATCAGATTTTAGGGAGCCAGGAAAGAGATTAAAAAGCAGGACCCCAAAGGTGGCAGTCTCAGGATTACTCCCGGTGCCACACACTAGTGAGTATAGAAATTGGAGGATACAGCAGATGAATGTGTGGCTGGAGAGATGGTGCAGGAGGGAGGGCTTTAGATTCCTGGGGCATTGGGACCAGTTCTGGGGGAGGTGGAATTTGTACAGGCCGGACAGTTTGCACCTCAACGGAGCTGGGACTAATGTCCTCGCAGGGAGGTTCACTAGTGCTGTGGGGGAGGGTTTAAATTAATTTGCCAAGATGTAGCATTGGAAAAGGTGCACAAAGAATTGGGAGAGACAGATAGCACTAGAGTAAAAAATAGTACGGTATTAGATGGGAACAGACTAAGAGAGAATACAAGAAGATCTAAGATAGGTTTACGTGCATGTGTGTTAACACACGCAGTGTAATAAACAAGGTTGGTGAGCTGCAGGTGCACTTAGCCACATGGGAATATGATGCTGTAGCGATAACGGAGACCTGGCTCAAAAAAGGGCAGGATTGGGTACTAAATATTCTTGTCAGTCAGTGGAGGACTGCCCCTTTAAATAGAGCTCCTCCAGCTGACAGACCTTACTGCGCATGCGCAGTCCGCCCGCCGCGCAGCTTAGCAGTGGGGAACCCGGAACAACAGGTAAATGGATCCAATCAGCCTGCGATTGCGCACGAAGCAGACTGATTTCACCGGGCGCGTTGCCCACGCGCCCAATCGACCCCCCACCGCGAACCCGCTGCCATGGTAATATCGGGCCCAAGGTGTTCAGGAAAGATAGGGAAGGGAAGAAAGGAGGAGGGGTGGCAGTATTGATTAAGGAAAATATTGCAATGCTGGAGAGAGAGGATGTCCTGGAGGGGTCAACCATTCACCTGAGGAAGGAGGAAGCCTCCGAAAGCGTGTGGAATTTAAAATAAATTTGTTGGACTATAACTTGGTGTTGTAAAATTGTTTACAAGAATCTATTTGGTTAGAGTTAAGAAACGATAGAGGTGCCATTACACTACTGGGTGTATTCTATAAGCCACCAACTAGTGGGAAGGATATAGAGGAACAAATTTGCAAGGAAATTACGGAGAGGTGCATGAACCATAGAGTAGTGATAATGGGGGACTTCAACTATCCCAAAATAGGCTGGGATAGTAATAGTGTAAGAGGCAAAGAGGGGGAGGAATTTTTGATGTGTGTTCAGGAGAATTTTCTTGACCAGTATGTTTCCGGCCCTATGAGGAAGGAGGCATTTCTGGATCTGGTTCTGGGGAACGAGGTGGGTCAAGTGAAGCAAGTGTCAGAGCGGGAACATTTAGGGAGCAGCGATCATAGTATCATAAGGTTTAGATTAGCTGTGGAAAAGGACAAGGAGCAATCTAGAGTAAATATACTCAATTGGAGGAGGGCCAATTTCAGTGGGATGAGAATGGATCTGGTCCGGGTAAATTGGAATCAAAGATTGGCAGGCAAAACTGTAATTGAATAATGGGCGACCTTTAAAGAGGAGATGGTTTGGGTACAGTCTAGGTACATTCCCATGTGGGGGATTGGCAGGGCAAACAAAGCCAGAGCTCCCCGGAAGATGAAAGATATAGAGAGTAAGATGAAGCAGAAAAAAGGGGCGTATGACAGACGTCAGGTTGATAATACAAGTGAGAATCAGGCTGAATATAGAAAGTTCAGAGGGGAAGTGAAAAAGGAAATAAGAGGGGCAAAGAGAGAGTATGAGAATAGAGTGGCAGCTAACATAAAAGGGAATCCAAAAGTCTTCTATAGGCATATAAACAGTAAACGGGTAGTAAGAGGAGGGGTGGGACCGATTAGGGACCAAAAAGATCTACACATGGAGGCAGAGGGCATGGCTGAGGTACTGAATGTGTACTTTGCATCTGTCTTTACCAAGGAAGAAGATGTTGCCACAGTCACAGTAACAGAAGAGATACTGGATGGACTAAAAATTGATAAAGAGGAGGTACTGGAAAGGCTAGCTGTACTTAAAGTAGATAAGTCACCCGGTCTGGATGGGATACATCCAGGTTGCTGGGGGAAGAAAGGATGGAAATTGCAGAGGTACTGGCCATAATCTTCCAAACATCCTTAGGTTTGGGGGTAGTGCTGGAGGACTGGAGAATTGCAAATGTTACACCATTGTTCAAAAAAGGTGTAAGGATAAACCCAGCAACTACAGGCCAGTCAGTTTAACCTCAGTGGTGGGGAAACTTTTAGAAACGATAATCCAGGACAAAATTAACAGTCAATTGGACAAGTGGGGATTAATAAAGGAAAGCCAGCCCGGATTTGTTAAAGGCAAATCGTGTTTAACTAACTTGATTGAGTTTTTTGATGATATAACAGAAAGGGTCGATAAGGGCAATGCGGTTGATGTGGTGGATATGGACTTCCAAAAGGCGTTTGATAAAGTGCCATATAATAGGCTTGACAGCAAATTTGAAGCCCATGGAATAAAAGGGGCCATGGCAGCATAGATACAAAATTGGCTAAGTGACAGGAAACAGAGAGTAGTGGTGAACGTTTTTTTCTCAGACTGGAGGGGGGTATACAGTAGTGTTCCCCAGGGGTCGGTACTAGGGCCACTGCTTTTTTTGATACATATTAATGACTTGGACTTGGGTGTACAGGGCACAGTTTCAAAATTTGCAGATGACACAAAACTTGGAAGTGTAGTGAACAGTGAGGAGGATAGTGATATACTTCAAGAGACCATAGACAGGCTGGTGGAATGGGCGGACATGTGGCAGATGAAATTTAACACAGAAAAATGCGAAGTGATACATTTCGGTACTTGAAGGGGAAAAATTTGCAGGGCTACGGGGAATGGGCGGGGGAGTGGGACTAGCTGGATTGCTCTTGCAGACAGCTGGCACAGACTCGACAGGCCGAATGGCCTCCTTCCATTCTGTAACCATTCTATGATTCTAAGACTCCTAGATTTCCTTCAGCTTCATCCATAGCTATTTCAACACCATTCATGGAGTATCCATGTCATCTATCTTTCCTTCCTTTGGGTAGTGTTCGCATTAAATTTCATCTGCCATTGTTCTGCCCACTTGCATACCTTGTCCAACTCATTCTGTAATTTCTGAACTGCCTCCTCTGCCTCTCCTAGTTTAGTTTCATCTTGACCACTTTGTATTGAGTTTCTGAATTCAGGTCATTTATGTAAATTTGAAACATTAGTGGTCCCAGCACCAAGCTCTGAGGTACCCCACTCAGTACATCCCCCCTCACCCTGGCCAACATATCCCCTCTAACGTAATCGTTGTTTGCTACCATTCAGCCAGTTTCTTATCTATTTCCAGGGTTTACCCTGATCCCCACAACTTTGAATTTAATTTATAGCCTTTGCTGTGAAACTTAATCAACAGCTTTTTGGAAGTCGAGGTGGATCATGTCATCGGGCTTACCACAGTCCACTTAAGTTGTCACTTCCTCAAAGAAGTCGGATGTTGGTCAGGCAGCATATTCCCCTTTTGAATCCATCCTGACTGCTGCTGACTAGGTTATTGATCTCCAGATGAGCCTCAAAATTAATTCTAATCATCGATTCCATTACTTTACATGGAACGGAAGAAAGACTAAAGGATCTGTAGTTGCCTGTGTCAGTTTTGTTACCCTCTTCGAATATAGGCACCACATCAGCCTGTTTCTATTCTACGGTTATCTCCGCAATGATCACTGACCCTCATAATAATTGTAAGAGAATTGATAAGATAACACAGTGGAGTATCTAGAAGAAACCCTAGAGATTTTAGGTCACTAAAGAAGTGCTTGCAGAGTGGGCCCTGTTCTAATTTTAAAGCACGGTCTATCTGGAAATAATGACCAGAGAGTGACTCACCCACATATAACCACTAAAAAGGGAGACCAGTCAGGCAAAAGCCAACAAATGGAGACCTTGTGATCAGTGCATCAAACTGTAAACCCCAGCTAGCTGTACACAGTCCGAGCAAGGGCATACATTCTTTGCATTGTTAATCATGTGGACCATTATGCACCATCAAAAAATAAGGGCTTATTTAAACTGACTACTTGTTTTATACAAATTAGCATGGTAAGTAAAATGATCAAGCAAAAAAAAGCACAAAGCTGGAAAACCATCACAAAATAAATATGAATCACAGCGGAACTTAATGCAGCGCATGAATGTAGATGACATCACACTTAAAGTTCCTTAAATATGGTTCCTGTATTCATGATAATATGCCAGTGAGTAAGCAATGGTCTTTTATGTGTAAAACTTCCAAAACTTGGCTGATACGTGGAAGTCGTTATTAGTTGGTAAAACATGTCATTCATTCTGTGGAACTGAACAACCCAAAGCACTTCAAATAACTCAATGTCATGGGGGCCCAGCTTCATCTCTCAGATGGAGTCCAGGGCACTGTTGAGTAATACGGAAGCAGTCATTAAGAAAAAGACCAGTGAAGAGAAAACAATGCAGTGATTTCACTCAACTGAAATAAATTACCCAACCATTATTAGTGGCCCTTTAGGTCAGGGGGTAATAAGAGGGACCCATTCCATCTGCTATATACTCCAACCTGTGAGCTGCCAATCAAAAATCTACCAGGGCTCCTCACGAGATGATTTCTTTAACTGGCCCCAAGCCTCATTCTCCCCTCACCCTATCTCCCCTACCAGGGTGGTTGGCTTCAGTGGCATAGTTAACTGCTCTATATTTTCCCAAAAGAACTGCAGACGTTGGACCATTCTATGCTCTAATTATTCCATTGTTACTAATGCACAGTTTTTTGTCCCCAGAGATAAAGAAGTAATTAACATCTGCATTCATTGCAGAATCCCCAACCTCTGCCCAGCTCTTGTAGCTAGCTGGTCGATTTTAGCTTCTGGTCAATGGTAACCCCCAAGATATTGATGGTGAGGGGGCTCAGCAAAGGTGGTACTGTTGAAAATCAAGGGGACATGGCTGGACTTTCTCTTGCTAGAGATAATTGTTACTTGCCACTCATGTAGCTTAAATGTTACCTGCCACTTGTCAGCCGAAGCCTGGGTATTATCCAGTTCCTGCTTTAGGCTGGCATGGAGGACTTCATTATTGTAGGAGTTCTGAATGGGGCTGAACACTAGAATTGTCAGCCACTCTTGACCTTTTGATGGACAGCAGGTCACTGACGAAGCAGCTGCAGATGGTTGGACTGAGGACACTTCCCTGAGGAACTCTTGGGGCTGTGATGACCGCCCACCAACCACAACCACCTTCCACTGCATCAGGTATGACTCTAGCAACTTGGCGGAGGGGGGAGGGGGTTCTTTGATCCCCATTGACTTCTATTTTACTACAGTTCTTTGGTGCCAAACATGGTTGAATGTTGCCTTGATGCCAAGAATAAGGAAAGCTTCGTCGGGAGTTACTAAATTCTATGTGGGTTATGAAGGTCTCATTCATGAGTAGGATAAACCCTGTTCTCAACTGTAGAATTTTTATGCCTTAGTTACAAATATAGGCACATCAAATTCTGAGTTACTTTCAATTTACATAGAAATACTTACACTGAAGACCTTTGTATAATAGCAGCTATATCCTGACAACATAGAATATAAAAAAGGGCTTTTAAACAAATGTTCAACTCTAGAAGGATGACACAGAGTTATTCAACAACTCGCACCTCAGCAGAACCAGTAATACTGGGTGTGTGCAAAGAGTAGGTTCTGACCTGTTGGGTAACAAAAATTAAGCAATTTGGTTAACCACTTTAGACAGGCAGAAAACTAAATGGGTCATGCAGTACTGTTTCTTCTCTATTTGTCTAGAATATGTTGTATTAGTTAGCATTAAAACTTAAGTAAATAAATGCACAACTGGTTTCACTTTTTAAAAAAACCTACAAGTGCATGAAGTGTACAATGCACAACAAAAATCAATTTATTTGAAAATGAGAAGTTTTTGACAATGATAGACTAGATTAAGACTCTGCGTAAGTTTTTTTTTTGACAATGCAGTATCCTTGGCCCAACCATCTTCAGCTGCCTCATTAATGGCCTTCATTAATGTTAAATGAACGTGAGTGTCATGGAGGCTTTTATTTTCCCATTTGAGCACATGCACCCATGCTGCTGGGAGGTGCAGGTGCATTGGTCCTTTAATGAACTGTCCTTGTACAGCCTGCAGGAATTGACAGAGCAGTTGACGATTACGTTGGTGCAACAGAGGTTCCCTGACATCCAGATGATGACAGAGAAAGAGAACGAGAGATAAGGAGATGAGTGAAGGCTGTCAGTGGTACAGGGAGCGAATTGGCAACAGTGCCTTGATTTACCTTGTCCACCCTTGTGAGATAATGAAACCTCTTCCTGCTCCTGTGTGACAGTTCTTAGGGTGGTGGAGGTTGCACTGACAACTTCAGATATCTTCTCTCCATGCAGCCTGAACAGCCCTAATGGGACTTCCTGCCCTTAGTGCCCAACAGTTGATCCCTTCTCACCCTAACTTCAACCAGCAACATCTCCACGGATGCATCCGAAAATCTGAGAGCCTTTCCTGATGTTGACTCCCCCACTGCCCCCCCCTCGAGGCAGCTGCTCCTTCAGACATTGTCGCTGTTGTGCTTCCTGCTGCTCATAAAGTGATGTCCCCTTTAATTAGCTGCAGCTTTTTAAAGGCTGCAGCAGCATTCAATTTCCACCAAAAATATTTCACTAATTTTCAGTCCACACCATATTAGTTTACAGCACAGGAGGCCATTCGGCCCATTGTGTCTGTGCTGGCTCTTTGCTGGATAATCCAAAACTAATCTTCCTGCTCTTTTCTCTTCCCTTTGCCCTTCCTCTGCTTCAAATACTTATCTACTTTTCCCTTAAAAGATATAATGAACTCATCCTCAAGCACTCCCTATGGCAATGCATTCCATGTTCCAACAACCATGTGAGTGAAGAAGCTTCTGCTAACTTCTCTCCTCACTCTCATGGCGACAGTTTTAAATTGATGACCACCTTGCCACCGACTCCCCAACCTGAGGAAATAGTTTTTCCCTACTCACCCTATCGAAACACATCATAAACTTAAAAACCTTTTGGCCTTCTCTGCTTCAGTGGACATAGTCCCATTGTCTCATCTCTCCTTGTACTTATAGTTTCCCCAACCCTGGAATCATCCTGGTAAGTCTGCACTGTACACTCTGTATGCCCTATTGTCCTTTCTATCTTTTTTACACAGTGAGTGGTTATGATCTGGAATGCACTGCCCGAAGGGGTGGTGGAGGCAGATTCAATTGTGGCTTTCAAAAGGGAACTGGATAAGCACTTTAAAGGAAAAAATTTTCAGGGCTACGGGGATAGGGCGGGGGAATGGGACTAGCTGGATTGCTCTTGCATAGAGCTGGCACGGACTCGATGGGCCGAATGGCCTCCTTCCGTGCTGTAACCTTTCTATGATCCTATAATATGGCACCCAAAACTGCAGGCAGTACTCTAACTGCGGTCTAACCATTACCTTGGACAAATTTATCACTTTTTAAAAAAAAACTCATGCACTCTATGCCCCTGCTTATAAAACCCAAAATGTCATTGACCATTTTATGTGGCTTTATCTACCTGTGCTTATGCTTTGAGGGAATTATGTATTTGAAGCATCCATGCCCTTCAATGACTTCCCGTTGAGGTTAGACTCCCAATCCTTGATTTTCCACTCAATATTGTAGAACTTTACCCTTCTCCACATTGGTATAAATGATGGATTGGCCAAGCGTCAGCTTGCCTCTGTAAGTAGCACTCTTACCTTTGAGTCAGAAGGTTGTGGACTTGAGCATATAATGTCAGCCGACAATTCAGGGTAGGAGTGAAGAAGTGTTGCATTGCTGGATCAGGCATTAAACTGAGGCCCTGTATGTCTGCCTCAGGTGAACTTAAAAGATCCCACTATTTGAAAAAGTGCAGGGAGTTCTCCCGCTGTCCATTCCAACATTTTTCCCTCAACCACTCCCACCAAAAACAGATTATCTGGTTCATTTGCCGATAGTGGGACCTTGCTGTGTACAAGTTGTCTGCTGTGCTTGCCTACATATAATTACTGCATTTCAGAAGTAATTCTTGGTTGTGAATTGTTTTGGCTCTTCTCTTCATGATAAAGTGCTTCATAAATGCAGGTTCCTTCTTAATGTGGAGTTGCAATTGCTCAGAAAGGATCACAGTAATTGTGGAACATTTTTTGCTATTGTGATATTTGAGAAAATGCTTAGCTGCATCCTAGTGCAGCTTAGTCTGGGGCTACATCTCAAGGAGGGCTGACCGTGACCATCTTGTATTTCAGAGAACACCTTCAACTCTACCAGCTCTGGCTTCAGCTCTACCAGTCATAAAAGGGTGTCTGTGTGTACCCTGACCTACAGTAATGCACAATTAAGGATCAGGAGACAGCACCATGCCAGGAACAAACTACACATTTTTATTATTTATGTGCAAGCAATTATTATTCACTGCTATGTTGTCATATACATTTGATGAATGCCCTTTCACTCTTACAATACAGACTAAATTAATAAGGTTGACTCCTTTTTCCTCAGAACAGAGGAGGCTGAGGGGTGATTTAATTGAGGTGTATTAAATTATGAGGTGCCTGGATAGAGTGGATATAAAGGACCTGTTTCCCTTAGCAGAGGGTTCAATAACCAGGGGGCATAGATTTAAATTTTTATTAGAAGGGTTAGAGGGGAGCTGAGGAATTTTTTTTTCACCCAGAGGGTGGTGGGGGTCTGGAATTCACTGCCTGAAAGGGTGGTAGAGGCAGAAACCCTCAACTCATTTAAAATGTGCACCTGGATGTGCACCTGAAGTGCCGTAACCCACGTGGCTAAGGACCAAGTGCTGGAAAGTGGGATTAGGCTGGGAGGCTCATTTTCGACCGGCGCGGACACGATGGGCCGAATGGCCTCCTTCTGTGCCATAAATTTTCTATGATTTCTATGACTCCAATTTCATAGGTGTTGTGTAACAAGTTACTAACTTGCCCTTTTAGGTTGGGCAGGTTGCCAGGTGTTTGTTAGTGATGTACCTGTGGAGGTGAAGCCCCGTCAGCCTGTACAAAATAGCAGGACATAAAAGTGAAATGGAGACATAATTCTCAATATTGGTCACTCACGATACGTTATAGGCCATAGAAACAACATGAAACCTTCCTTTCAGTTGTGTTGCGTGGAAACTATTGCAAAGCTGTAGAAATAGAAATTTCTATATGTAAAACTCTCAGATTAAATCTAGCTGGGAGTGTGTAAAGGAGGGGGCCTTCAATAGGAGTAATTCACAGTCAGTCCTGAGCGTATCACCACATCACTTACCAAATGGACAATGGGAAGTACAAAAGCACATAAATATTTAGCGTTAAACAATGCTCATCAGGAAGGATATCACTAAAACTGACAGAAAATTCAATGTTTGTTTTTTTTCTTCCCAGTTTTAATTTTTTTTTTGATCACCAACCTTGTTGAAGGAGGTAACTCATTCTGGGGCCAGGAGCACCAGCAAGCCTCTTGTATTTTACCCAATTACCCATTCTCCACGTGGGAGCCTAAATAGTGTGTTGACATTAATTTAAGTGTGGAGAGCATCACAATTGATATTGTCCGTATTTTGCACCCACATACACATCCCTCCCAGTCGGGGTCTTAGGGTATTGAACAGCAGCATCTGTTCAAAAAGCAAAGTATTGGAGATGCTGGAAATCCGAAATAAAAATAGAAAATGCTGTAGCCGCTCAGCAGGTCAGGCAGCATCTGTAGAGAGAGGAAGGTAGGTTTAATGTTTCAGGTTTATATATCTCTTTGTCAGAACTCAGAATTTTCTGTTCCTTTGCAAGAGGCACTGAAGCCAGCGTAGAGTCCAATTGTCTCCCCACTTGAGATCATTTAAGTCATCTCAAACTCATTACTGAGTCATGAAAATCCATCAAATCTTGGATCTTATTTACACACAACAGTAAAGATCCAGAAACGGTTCCTTACCGATCAATCCTGACTCATGAGCAAGTTCAAACAAACTTTTGTCAAAAGCATCGTCGCTGCTGAGCTGGCGGATGGGAATTTAGTAGTAACAGTATGAGAATTATAATGATGAGCCAAATTATCTTAAAGGATAGTTTCAGAGTTAGGTTTCTTTTAGCCACGATTGATACAATTAAATAACTAGGTGAGAGCTTTAGCACTAACAACAAAGTCAGGTTTATTTTGAGAGCACAGACGGTCTGAATCTGGAAAAAAGATCAGTTTACATGAAGATGGCCATTTGATCTCATTTTTCCAGAATACCAAACGTACTATCTTCTCATGAGAGATCTGGCTGTTTTTTACATTAGTCCACAGTGTTCTGGCATCAGCAACCCTTCCTCACAATCTGTTTGTTTCATTTATCATCCTCTGTGTGAAGAAATACTTTTTGCTGTTTGACCTAAAACTGTTGTGAAGCAGCAAACTGTCAGTTGTGATGTTTAACAGCGAAAGAGCTAACTTTGCTCCATGAAGTGGGGGAGTGGGACTGTCTGGATTGCTCTTGCATAGAGCCAGCACGGACTCGTTGGGCTGAATGGCCTCCTTCCGTGCTGTAGTCTTTCTATGATTCTATGAAGAAAACTTTCTTCATATGCAACAACTATAGGGTGCCAAATGCTGGAGCAAATCCAGAAAAAGAACTCACATTTACACAGTGTCTTTCACATTCACGGGACACCCCAAAGCACCCACAGCCAATTAATTACTTTTGAAGTCTAGGCAAACGCAGCAGTCAATTCCTGCAGAGCAAGGTCCCGCAAACAGTAGAGAGATGAATGACTAGTGAATTTATTTGGTGGTTTTGATTGAGGAGTTAATGTTGGACAGGACATCAGAACTCCCTGCTCTTCAAAAGAGAACGGAGACATGGGGGTCGAATTTCGGATGACGGAGCGGGTGCGTTGGGAGCAGTGGGGCTCCGAAAATTGCTAAAATCCAGTGTGGGTTCGGAGCCCGGCTCCAACCCGCTGACTTCCGGGTTTCCCAGTGACGCGTTCGGGTTCGGGTGCGCCCGTGCCTCCCGAAGGCGGGAGTCCCACCAGCAATTAAAGCCGGCGGGATGATCATTTGCATAGTTTGACAGATAGTTAAAGTACTGGAAATACTTGATTGAGTAGAAATTTTGGCAGGGGTGCAATTTTGAAGGATCCTCAGCGTGTTTCCCGTGCTGTGGGAAACACTCCCTGTTGCAACAGATGTGTTTCAGCCAGCATCCAGTGGGAGATGCAAGTGATTATTTGACCGGTGGGGAGAAAACGTCATTTATTGCAGCAGGGCACTCTGTCACTTCAGACAAAGTCTTGGCTGCAAGATCTTTGTGTTTTCACTCAAAATTCTTACTTTCCACCCAAAACTCTGCTGTGCAAACATAATTACCTACTTTGCGGACCCCCTCAAACTCACACCGTCAGGATGGGGGGCTCCATGGCTGCATCCACCACTTCATCCGAGGACGAGCAACATCACCAGCCTCACCAGGTACGGCGTCCACCTCCGCCACGTGGAGCTCCACAACACAGTGCTGTGCCACAGGAACCTGCACAACAGCACAGAAGGCATCAACAGAGAGAGTGGCATCGCAGGAGGCACTACCCTCGCAACGGGGTAGAGTGAGGCTCAGCTTCCTGGACCTCTCTGAGGAGCAGTGCATACGGAGGCTCGGAGTCAGTTGCCAGTTAGTTGCGGACATCTGCAGCCTACTTGATGCCAAGTTGCTCCCGGCTGGGCTGAGCAGCATCTCCTTACTTGTCGCCGTCAAAGTCACCACTGCCCTCAACTTCTTCACCTCCGGATCGTTCCAGGGTGCCACTGGGGACATCGCCGGGGTCTCCCAGTCGTCTGTACACAAGTGCATAAGGCAGGTCACCGACAGCTTGTTTCGCAGGGCCTCGTACGACGTCAACTTCCCCATGGATAACCTCAGCCAGACGGAGAGGGCAGTGGGATTCCACGCTGTGGCTGGCTTCCCACGGGTGCAGGGTGTAATCGATTGCACCCATATAGCAATACGGGCACCTCCACATGAACCAGGACTGTTCATCAACAGGAAGGGGTATCACTCCTTCAACACTCAGCTCATTTTTGACCACTGCAAGAGATTCCTTCATGTGTGCGCCAGATGCCTTGGCAGCTGCCACGATTCCTTCATCCTCTGGGAGTCCAACATCCCGCCCCTCCTCCACGCACCAAACATCCGTAAGAGCTGGCTCCTCGAGGACAAGGGATACCCCCTGCACACGTGGTTCGTGACACCCCTGAGGAATCCCACCACCGACCAACAGCATCGATATAACAACAGCCACATTGCTACCAGGTCTACAATTGAGCATGCTATAGGGCTGCTCAAGATGCACTACAGGTGCCTTGATCGTTCTGGGGGAGTGCTCCAATACACACCAGAGCGAGTGGGACGCATTATAGTTGTCTGTTGTGCCCTGCACAACATGGCACAACAGAGAGGGGTGTCGCTGGAGAAGGCCCCATCCACATCTGCCACCCATATTGAGGAGGAGGAGGAGGAGCAGGAGCAGGAGCAACCCATGGGTAGAACAGCGGCTCACCTGGCTGCTAGTGAGGCCAGGGAGTCACTGATATGTGAACGGTTCTCCTAACATCAGGTAGTGTGAAGGGTCCAGGCCTCACCACCTGGATAGAGCAGCGGCCACACCAGCACCCCCCCACCCCCGCTTCTTCCACAAAACAGTCCTGCAACTATACATACACCCACTGTAGAGTGACCCAATGGGTGGCATCAAGTGTGGGCATTCATGGTGAACCTCATGAAAGGGCCTTATTACAGAAGTCAGTCAAGCATGGCCAAGACATGGCAGTAGTGGTGATAATAATAATATTTCATGTGCATTTAACAGAAAGCAAATATAAATAAAAAACATGACCAACCATCAACACATAGAGCTGTGGTTGAAGCTGTATGGAGGTTAGCCTTCCCTCCATCGCAGACATTCCCCGCACTTACCCACGACACTATCTCAGAGATCCCCTCACGTCCCTGTGACACTATCTCAGAGATCCCCTCACGTCCCTGTGACACTATCCTAGAGATTCCCTCCTGTACCTGTGCCACCATTCCACTCATGCAGGAGTTGGACTCCTCCATCCTCTGCGCGATTCTGGAGAGTGCGCGTGGCACCTGTTCCAGCACCTCGCAAATGTGCTGCCGCCCCTCGATCATTCTCCTTTTAAAGGATGGCCCCCAGGGTTCAGCATCTGCATCCAGCTGAGCAGAGCCTGGAGAGGAGTGCTCCTACAGATGCGGACTCTCCACAGCTGCCCCTGCCATCAGTGTCTACTCGTGCTCACGTGTGTGGTAGCTCACCGCATGCGACCTCAACTAACTGCGGACTTGGACCCATCGAGGCGCTGGTGGATGGCTCGCTCATAAGTGACGGTGCCCCCTCAGAGGTCGGCAGGTTTGTCGGGTGTCAGTCTCGGCATCCCCGACGGACAGGCACTCAAGGGTGCGACTCAGCTTCAGCGCCTCCTGCTCCACGTCTGTGAGGACGACTATCTGTTGCGGACCCCCTCCGGTCCTCGCCCTCTCAGGGCGAGGCCCAGCATTCTGGGCTCTCTTCTCCTATAAAGGGAGAAAGTACAGACGCGTGAGTGAGTGATGGTGACATGGCCAACTGATGAATGCATTGATTTGAGTGCGGCTGGCCGTGAAAGGGATGCATCAGAGGGTGAGTTTGAGACAGAGCCATGACATTGTATGAGGATTGGGTTGTGTGGTAGTAGTGGGGTTAGTAATGGGGAGGTGAGGAAGTGCAGGTAAGTTGAGGATGAGCTTTGAGTGGGTGTGAGGAGTGATGTGATAGAATAGCGTTGGCAGTGCAGAATGAGTTGGGGGGTGGGGCCGGTGATGTGGAAGACGGAATGTAGGAGAATGAGTAATTGTACTCACTTTGGCTGATCTAGTTAGGTCATCGAAGCACTTCCTGCCCTGGATCCAGGAGCGGGAGATGTTGCTGCTGCTGGTGACCTCCTATGTCACCTCGAGCCAGACCTTCTTGGTGGCAGAGGCGAGCCACTTCCTCCCGTCCGCCAGGTAAAAGACATCCCTCCTCCTCCTCACCCCATCCAGTAGCACCTGGAGTGAGGCATCGCTAAATCTAGGAGCAGCCTTTCCCCTGTGCTGCTCCATTGTGCTGTTTGGGTTTTTGCTCCAGGAGCAGCCATTGGAGGACTGCCCCTTTAAGTAGAGCTCCTCCAGCTGACAGCCTGTGATGTGGGTGCGCAGTCCGCCCGCTGCGCAGTTATCCAACGGGAAACCTGGAAGCCACTTTAAGTGGCTCCAATATACCCGCGATCGCGTGGGGAACGGACAGATTTTATTGGTTACCCATGCGCCCAATCGCCACCCCCCCCCCCCCGCTGCCATCCTGCCTCCCCGCTAATATCGGGGCCATAGTCTCAGTTTAAGGTCGCATCCAAAAGACAATGGGGCAGTAATCGCTCCCGAAATAACGGAGGAGCTCAACAGCGCTCTCCTTTGTTAGTGGCGAATTGAAGGAGAAAGTTCCTGCGTTTGCACGTGCGCAGTGAAACGTGGAAATCTGGAACTTGCTCCTAGTGGTGCGCCAGCAATATGACAGCTTCAAATTAAAAGGCAATCGCACGCTGCAATCAGGGAAATCATTGAACAAGTGCCAACTTGCTTATCTGCCAAGCTGGAAGGTAACTAATTACTCCACCAAACAGGTACGCTTAAAAACACAGGTCTAAGCTAAGTTTTAACTGCGCGGTACATCTTAATGACTGCCAGACAACTAAAAATTAACTTTTAAAAATGTGGAGTCTCATATTACTCCTTTTTTTAATAGCTTTCGGTTATTAAAATTTTTTTTTTAATTAAAATTTTTTTTTTTTTACTTTTCCCTTTTGTCTCTTGAATTCAATTATTTCTTTGGCTTTTTATTTTTAAAAAAATAAAATTTTTATTTACAATGTCATACAGAATACTAACTATAAATGAATGAAATCTGCTTGCCTGTTTGAGCAGTGCAGCCTGAATCTGTGGGCACGACTTCTCTTCCGGACAGATTTTGTGGCCGTGTCTTCTCCTCACAGACGTTTCCAGCCGCGAGGCAACTCACGCTGCTCAGAGGCCGGGTCGATAGCACACATTTTTAAAAAAAGTTCAAATTCAAGCAATTCGACGTCACAGAGCCCGCAGTAAGCATTTACGTTAATTTACTTCGCAGGAGCGGCAGTGACCATTGCCTCGTCGTTTGGAGCGATTTCTGGCCCAATACCTCCAACAATGCAGTCTACCCTCAGTACTGTACTAAAGTACCAGGCTAGACTATGTGTTCAAGTTTTGTAGTGGGGCTTGAACCCATAATTATCTGAACCAAGCTGACAATTGGAAGTGTCATGAAAAGAGCATGTTAGGTTTCCATACTACAGGAATACTGGTATCCATTAATTAAGACAGGAACAAATACAGACTCGCTATAAGATAGTTCAAGTCAGGAATGTGCTAAAGTTTGTGTGTATTATGCGTAAATGCTCCAAGAGGCATTAAGATTTGGCTGTAATGCATCTGAAGCATAGACCTAATTGGCCTAAATTCTTTCATCAGTATTATTGTAACACTGGTATCAACACATTTAAATGAATCTACTGTCAATTTAAAAAGAGGGAGGAACAAGTCCCCACAAAAGAAGGAAATCTGTAACGTTTTATAGGTATATCCCATATTGTTGTGGATACTTAGCAAATCTTTCAGAATGGAATGCTTTCAGATACTAAAATGGGCTCTAATCTTTATTTGGCTAAGAAAAAAAGAGCTCCTACAAAATCTTTGAGCAGTGAACATTTGACCAAATAATCTTGAAAAGATCTTGCAAGTCAAAATGACGATCTTTAGATCTGGGTATGAACTCTAGTTAATGAGCTACATCCATATAGAAACAGGGCTCGAAAACTAGGCCCATTCTCATTTACTTGACACAATAAAAAAGGAACTTGAAAACAATGAAGAATGATGAGATGCAAATAGCATCACAGCATAAGTACATTTATATAATTCATGGACTCAAGTGGACATAATGCATAAAAGACTTGCAGTAAAACACTTCAAGACCTGTGCAACATTTTGTAATGGAAATCTGTGACACAAAGAGAGGAAAAAAAACTAAAATTGGGGATCATTAAAGACGCCCACAGTAAAGGAATAAATTGATACAAATTATTTGAGGAAGTGAGAACATCCGAGAAATGTCTCAACTAATATTGAGACATTTTAATCAGCCACAAATTAAGCAAAAGGAAGTTTTTACAAATTTGGCCAAAGCAACACTGTGATGAAAATATTTCTTCACAATGCACCAGGAAACTTGAAACACTTACTTTTGTATAGAAATTCTGTTCACACAAAAAAAACACAAATGTTTTGCCTCAAATTTGTCAGCGTTGATGAAATTTGACTTAACAGTGGTTTAACAGCTTTAAACATTAGAATACACAACATAACCAATCCAACTCCCTCCCCTCCTACATAATGAGTTATGTTGCTGTTTTACATTTCCTGGCAATGATTTACCACAATGCTTCATCTTTACCAGAACGTGTGGACTGGCTCTGCTTCCATTCAATATCTAGAATTCAACATTCTGAGTATTAAAGCATTCCAAATATCTGCACTTGAACTTGCACAATATTTTAATGCATAAATACAGCAAGTACAGGAAACGGGTAGGAATACAAAGAATTCAGTCGAAAATCTATCTACAAAAAAATTATTGGATTTATCTTAGATGTACCTATGTTTAAAAAAAGTTCTTCCCTAGGATTCCACAGACCTCTAATTTGTATTACTTCATGATGTGGAGATGCCGGTGATCGACTGGGGTGGACAAATGTAAGGAATCTTACAACACCAGGTTATAGTTCAACAATTTTATTTTAAAATCACAAGCTTGTGATTTTAAAATAAAATTGCTGGACTATAACCTGGTGTTGTAAGATTCCTTGTATTACTTCAAGAAGTTTAACATTTTTATATTAATAGGACTAGTATCCATAGTGCCAAATAGAAAAACGAAGAAAAATAAAATTTCACAATATGGTAGATGTGCACAATTTGGTTCTAGAAAAAAATAGCTGCTTTACAGCAAGAGGAAATTAAACCTACAGAGAATGTGCAGGCTTTGTAGCAAGTCAAACGTGTCTGTAAATGGCTTTTGAATTTGTATGGTTCTATTGTAGTCATATGCAGCATGAGCAAGCAACTTTTTAGGATTAAAGGTATAGTTAGATGGGTGTAAAACGTTTTTCTGTTAAATTTTGAAATTTTTTTTAAAAATTCGTTCATGGGATGTGGGCGTCGCTGGCAAGGCCAGCATTTATTGCCCATCCCTAATTGCCCTAGAGAAGGTGGTGGTCAGCCGCCTTCTTGAACCGCTGCAGTCCGTGTGGTGAAGGTTCTCCCACAGTGCTGTTAGGAAGGCAGTTCCAGGATTTTGACCCAGCGACGATGAAGGAACGGCGATATATTTCCAAGTCAGGATGGTGTGTCACTTGGAGGGGAACGTGCATGTGGTGTTGTTCCCATGTGCCTGCTGCTCTTGTCCTTCTAGGTGGTCGAGGTCGCAGGTTTGAGAAGTGCTGTCGAAGAAGCCTTGGCGAGTTGCTGCAGTGCATCCTGTGGATGGTACACACTGCAGCCACTGTGCGCCGGTGGTGAAGGGAGTGAATGTTTAGGGTAGTGGATGGGGTGCCCATCAAGTGGGCTGCTTTGTCCTGGATGGTGTCGAGCTTCTTGAGTGTTGTTGGAGCTGCACTCATCCAGGCAAGTGGAGAGTATTCCATCACACTCCTGATTTGTGCCTTGTAGATGGTGGAAAGGCTTTGGGGAGTCAGGAGGTGAGTCACTCGCCGCAGAACACCCAGCCTCTGACCTGCTTTTGGAGCCACAGTATTTATATGACTGGTCCAGTTAAGTTTCTGGTCAATGGTGAAGAGAAACAGAGTGTAAATATTCAAAACCGGAGCTCAGAGGCAGTGTCAGCAAATAAATGATCTTCCTGGTACTAAACATAAATAGTCACCTTCCATAGGCCAGCCTGCAATTACGATTTTTTGCTTGAAATATACTGCCACAGGGTGAACAATGAACCATTATACTATTGCGGTATGCACCGCAAACAGTACAGCCCGCCCAGTATGTTCTCCAGATTACTGCGTTAGTGGGAAATACTGCACTTGACAGACTATGGCTTAGGCTAAAAACCACTGTTCCAACACCTCTCTTGCATTGCTCAGCTTCACGGGACTGCCTTTGCATGGTTTAGGTCTTACCCATCTGAATGTAGCCAGTGCATCTCCAGCAATGGCTTCTCTTTCTTCCCTTGCACCTTCAACCTCAGAGTCTCAAGCATCTATCCTTGGCCTCTTCCTCTTTTCCATGTTGTCCATCAATGCATGGGATCAGCTAGATACAATCCCTTTCACATCCCTTGCTTCTCATGATATTGAAACCTTTCATGCCTCACAAAGGCATGATTAAAACTAGTTTCATGTTGTATCTTTAGTTCTATATATACAAAGGAAAACACAGCAAAAAGAGCTTGGAAGAGACACCTCAGAACAACTCTACCTGCACTTTCTATGAGTGGATCTGGAAAAATTCTTCAAGATTTAGTCTCCATTCCCGCCTACTGCCAATAATAGACAATCACATCAGCAACACCTCCTGTACAACACAAAATATGAATAGCAGAGAGCTACCCACTTAACTGCACAGAGCTAGATGATAGATTTTCAACCCACTGAAGAAAACACAGTTTTATCTTAACACAAGTTACCATAGTTATCCACAAGTTAACCACAACTGTACACCACTTGGAATATAAATACTATATGGTAGAATTTGACAATGTAATGCAACATGTGCACAATATGTAATATACTAACATAACATTTACCCAAAAAGGTCTCCAAACGTGCAGTAATTTCTTTTGCAGCTGTTGGCATTTTGTCCTAAATATTCATGTTATCTGTTTTTCAAATTTGAGCAATTGAGACTCTGCTGAATATATCGGTAACTTACCTCAGCATTAAAAAAAACTCTGCAACAGTGTCTCAAAATAGACAAGTATGACATGTGAAGATATGTGTACATAATTAGTCAGTATCCTGTCAATTTCCTTTCAACATTGCTGTGCATTTAGTTTTAGATATAATCCATTTACAACGGAACTGTTGACTCAAAGTCAATATAATTGTAGATTTGTAAAGGATAACTAAAATTAGATATAAGTATTTAAATTGTCAATTCAGATACTGCATTGCTTTTTGCAGAATTAATGGATCATTGAAGAGGTATGATGTTTTATTGAGCATTAGTAAATGGTTATATTTTTTCCACTCAAATATCAGTCCAACTAACTTCCTGAAACAAGTATATAAACATGGGTGATAGATACATTTGCTAACCCACCCCCATTTATTTTTAGTAACTATTCATACAATTCATTCAAGTCTATATCATTCAATCATGCACCCGCACCCACCCCCTCCCACCCACTTTATTTATTTTTAATTTGATCAAATGCTTTGAACAGATTGTCCTAATTCAGCGAAATTTCTCAATATCCACACACTGCCATTCTTTTTAAAATGCATTCACCCCAACCGATGTGATTGTTAAATAAAACAAAGATAGGATGTGGGTAAAGGCACTGCTCGGTGTGCTACTGAGCTATTCAAGTCCCCAGTCCATATTGAATTAAGATGTAACTTCATTGCCCATTAGCTAGGGAGGGGGGGAAAAATATCAACCAGGATTCCCAATTATTGTGGGCACCAGTCAGGTTTTGAACTGGACAATCTAGTTTAGGGGATGTCCTTCCAGTAATTTTCATAGCTTAAAAACTGAAGAGTAAAAAGAGGTTTTCTATCCCCATGCATGGCTGAGCAGGTCTGTGCTCTAAGCGAAGCCCTACCCTCCATCTGATGTTGGTTAAAACACCTGGGGGCATAAATTGCTCGGAGCCATGGACCAACAGTGCTCGCCACTCCATAGATTTAAACTAGCCCACTCACCTATTTTGCGGTCTTTACTTCGGGCACTTCCTCGAATAGGAAGCAGAGAAGAGCCCAGTGTCAGGTCAAGCGAAGCTAGGACCAGCGAAGCTAGGACCTGTGGGAGAAACGAGAGGATCACACTCTCCCCTCGACCAATCAGATTGCAGCATTTTTGACAAACTGTGAAACTGTTTCCGTAGGCTTCCAACGTGAAAACCAGTAGGTGAAAGGTACAACATGAAAATAATTTTAAAAACAGTTATAGACAGTGAAAAAGAGAGAAAGAAATAATTGAATTAAATAAGAGAGACAGAAGGGAGAAGAAATTTTTTTTTTAAAATGATCAAAAAGCTATTAAAATAAGGAGTAATAAGACTACACATTTTTAAAAGTTAATTTTTAGTTGTCTGGCAGACATTAAGACTTGTTAAAACTTAGTTTAGACCTGGTATTTTTTAAGCGTACCTGTTTTGTGGCAATATTAGTTACTTTCCAGCTGGGCAGATGAGCAAGTTGGTGCTGGTCCATTGATTCTGTTGATTGCAGCTGGCAATACACCTTTAATTCGAAGCTGTCATATCGCCGGCGAACCAGAAGGAGCAAGCTCCGGATTTCTGCGTTTCACTGCACACGTGCGAACACATTTTGCCACTAACAACGGTGAGCGCTGTTGAGCTCACCGTTACTTTGCAAGCAATTTCTGCCCCATCTGAACTTTTATTTGTTTTAGAGAGAACTCAAAAACCATAGTAGAAAGAATGCCAATTTCAGGAAGGACCATGTATTCTTTATTGTTTATTACTACAAGCTTAAATTTGGCCTGTTAATTTAGAACATTTATTAAACAAGTGCTAAGCAGAAATTAAACTTTCCCAATTCTGACACTTAAAAGTGTATGATGTACCTAAGGTGGTTGAGTTTATTTTTGGCTTTACAGTAAGGATATTTACTTTTAAAGATAACACACAATGGTTAGAAATGAAAGAAGGGAAACTCCTAGAAAACAAATAAAGATAAATTTTTACTCATTTACTCACGTTAGGGGCAACTAATGCTAAGAATTAGTTCTACAAACCAATCCAGAATTCTGCAGACTGAGTCCTCTACCATACAAAATCCATTCTTCACCAAACTCCACTGGCTCTCTCCGGCCCAGCAAATTAATTTCAAGATCCTTGTCCTCATCTTCAAATCCCTCCACAACCTCAGCCCACTCTACCCGGGGAATCTATGCCCCAGTCCACACTCTTCATTCCTCTGATTCTGAATTATTATTATTCTCAGATCTCCCTGCTCTACCATCAGAGGGCAATGTTTCAACCACTGTTTGTGTCTGGAATTCTCTTTCAAAACCACTTCACCTTTCAGTCTTCTCTTTTCCTTTTGTAGTAGGTGTCTGCCATAGCTCAGTGGTAGCACTCCCACCTCTGAGTCAGAAGGTTGTGTGTGGGTTCAAGTCCCACTCCAGCGACCTGAGTACAAAATCCTGGCTAACACTCCAGTGCAGTACTGAAGGAGTGTTGCACTGTCAGAGGTATCATATTTCGGATGAGACATATCCAAGAAGATATCAATGGGTTGGTGGAGTGGGTGGAAAAGTGGTAAATAGAGTTCAACCCAGAGAAGTGTGTGGGAATGCACTTAGGGAGGGCAAACAGTAAAAGGTAATATGCAGTAAACGGGAAGATACTGAGAGGGGTAGAGGAAGTGAGAGACCTTGGAGTGCATGTGCACAGGTCCCTGAAGGTGGCAGTACAGGTAGATAAGGTTGTGAAGAAGGCATACGGAATGCTCTCCGTTATTAGCTGAGGTATAGAATACAAAAGCAGGGATGTAATGATGGAACTGTATAAAACGCTGGTAAAGCCACAGCAGGAGTATTGTATGCAGTTCTGGTCACCACATTACAGGAAGGACGTAATTGCTCTGGAGAGAGTACAGAGAAGATTTACAAGAATGTTGCCAGGGCTTGAAAATTGCAGCTACGAGGAGAGATTGGATAGGCTGGGGTTGTTTTCCTTGGAGCAGAGGAGGCTGAGGGGTGACTTGATTGAGGTGTACAAAATTATGAGGGGCCCAGATAGAGTCAACAGGAAGTACCTGTTTCCCCTAGCGAAGAGTTCAAGAACTAGGGGACATAGATTTAAGCTGATTGGCGGAAGGATTAGAGGGGACATGAGGAAAAACTTTTTTACCCAGAGGGTGGTGGGTGTATGGAATTCGCTGCCCGAATTGGTGGTAAAGGCAGGGACCCTCAACTTTTTTATAAAGTACCTGGACCTGCACCTAATGTGCTGTAAGCTGCAGGACTACAGACCGGGTGCTAGAAGAAGGTGGGATTAGAATGGGCACCTGGTTGTTCTTTGAGCCGGCGCGGACACGATGGGCCGAATGGCCCCCTTCTGTGCTGTATCTTTTCTATGGTTCCAAATCGAGGCCCCATCTGCCTTCCCCGGTTAGACATAAAAGATCCCATTACACTATTTCGAAGAAGAGCAGGGGAGTTCTCCCAGCTGTCCTGGCCAATATTTATCCCTCAACCAACATCTCTAAAACAGATTATCTGGTCATTTATTTCATTGCTGTTTGTGGGAGGTTGCTGTGTGCAAATTGGCTGCCGTGTTTCCTACATTACAACAGTGATTACACTTCAAAAGTACTTAATTGGCTGAAAAGCGCTTTGGGATGCCCTGAGGTCATGAAAGGTGCTATAAAAATGCAAGTCTTTCTTTCTTTCTTGTAAACCTGAAAGCCAATGAAAACCAAATTGCTAGCTTCAAATGAGGTGGCTCTGGGGGAAAAAAGTGTTAGATTGAACTGAGGGGTGGAGGAAGAGAGCTGGAGACACCGAAACCAAATGTAATGCCTTCACCTCAGATCAACGAACTCTCTAGACTTGGAATCTAACTTTGTATCTTCATGTGTGTAACTAAGTATGACACTACATAGCAATCACAGAACCAAACTTTGTAATTTTAAAAATAGAGATTAAGGCTATATTAAATGATCTATCAGGTTTGATGTTGGAATATGGAACAGTAAGCTAATAAAAACATGAGTTAAGAGCTAACAATTTTACTAAAGATCTCCTAGCAGATCATAAATCACTCTGATTTTCCAGTTTTATTTTTTTCTGCTTTTGCATCAAAAATCTGGACAGTATCAGCCAAGAGTAATAAGGGAATCCCCCCACCATTAACATCCTGGGGGTCACCATTGACCAGAAACTTAACTGGACCAGCCATATGAATACTGTGGCTACAAGAGCAGGTCAGAGGCTGGGTATTCTGCGGCGAGTGACTCACCTCCTGACTCCCCAAAGCCTTTCCACCATCTACAAGGCACAAGTCAGGAGTGTGATGGAATACTCTCCACTTGCTTGGATGAGTGCAGCTCCAACAACACTCGATAAGCTTGACACCATCCAAGATAAAGCAGCCTGCTTGATTGGCACCCCATCCACCACCCTAAACATTCACTCCCTTCACCACCGGCGCACTGTGGCTGCAGTGTGCACCATCCACAGGATGCACTGCAGCAACTCGCTAAGGCTTCTTCGACAGCACCTCCCAAACCCGCGACCTCTACCACCCAGAAGGACAAGAGCAGCAGGCACATGGGAACAACACCACCTGCACGTTCCCCTCCAAGTCACACACCATCCCGACTTGGAAATATATCGCTGTCCCTTCATTGTCGCTGGGTCAAAATCCTGGAACTCCCTTCCTAACAGCACTGTGGGAGAACCGTCACCACACGGACTGCAGTGGTTCAAGAAGGCGGCTCACCACCACCTTCTCAAGGGCAATTAGGGATGGGCAATAAATGCCGGCCTCGCCAGCGACGCCCACATCCCATGAACGAATTTTTAAAAAATTGTGCGTTTTCTTGGGTCAAAAATAAAACACAATGCATGTAATCAGAAAATTTAAGGATTAACTCTGCTTTAACTAGCAAAATCATTCTGGAACGAACAAAATCGATCAAGTAAACACGAAATGTTACAAAGAATTGACATGCATGATTAATTGCACTGTGTACCCATTAAATTTCATTTAGGAATCTGTATGTGATGCAGTCAACTCAAGGTATCTTCTCTTTAGCCCTAATTTTTAATTCATCTTTCAGGGTGGTTGGGGGGGGGGGGGGGGAGCAGGGTGGGGAGGGGAAGAAGAGAAAGCAGGGTAGTTACTGGGTTTAACCCAAAAAATCAGAAATCTTATAAGTCATAAAACGTACATATGTACTTCCAATGGATATTAATACATTGTTGAAGAGGAGTGATTTTTACATTTCTTTTAGGTAAAAATTCCTGCAGAAATGTTAAATAGAGACTGTTGCTGGAGAGGAGGAACAGTCAGAGGAAGCTGCACATAATCTCCAAACAATTACCTTGCTCACAAGTCATGTGTTTGTCTCTCAATGCAAAGAAAATGTATTTTGATACAAACTGTTCTCTTTGCCACATAATTTTGTATGATAATATTGTCCCTTCAAGAATTTTCAGTTTCAGATTGTTGTTATTTTTGTTCTGCTTGTTTACCAGGAATTGGTTCGTGCTCAGCCAATCAGAATCCTAATGTTTACTGAACCATGAATCACTCTGGATACAATAACTTTTCTCATTTGTCTGTGAGCCAAATGGTGCTGGGAGGCAGTCAAGTTATTTTTATTCATTCTTGGGATGTGGGTTTCACTGGCAAGGCCAGCATTTATTGCTCATCCCTAGCTGCCCTAAGAAGGCGGTGGGCTTTCTTCCTGAACCGCTGCAGTCCCTGTGAAAGTGCACTCACAATGCTATTAGGCAGGGAGTTAAATTTTTTCATTCTTTGCATCCGTTTGATACAACCATGTGGCTTGCTAGGCTATTTCAGAGGCAGGTAAGAGTCGATCATGTTGGTATGTGACTGGAGTCCCATTTAGGTCAAACTGGGAAAGAATGGCAGATTTCTTTCCCTAAAGGACATTTATGAATCATTTGGGTTTTTAATGACAATACAATAACTTCATGGTCACTTTTACTGATACCGGTTTGTTTTTATTTTATTCATTTAAAAAAAAACTGAATTCAAATTCAAGGCGGCGGCTCACCACCACCTTCTCAAGGGCAATTAGGGATGGGCAATAAATGCTGGCCTCGCCAATGATGCCCACATCCCATGAACGAATAAAAAAAAAGCTGTCATGGTAGGATTTGAACTCCAGTTCTGCTGGATTGTTAGTCCAGGCCCCTGGATTACTAGTCCAGTAACATAACCACTTCACTACCATACTCCTTAATTAAGTTAGTCTAGCAGCATCACCACTGTTAAAATGACAGTCCATACTCTCCCAGATTCCTAATAAAGATACAAGATACACAATACAGTTTTATCATTGTAGGATACTCTGCCGAATTCTATTACCAGTAACACAGAGGCACACGGATTAAAAAGAAAGAACTTGCATTTGTTTAATGCCCTTCACAGCCGACGAAGGACCATACTTTTGAAGCACAGTCACTGTTGTCATGAAGGGAAATCCGGCAGCCAATTTACACACTGCAACGTTCCACAAATAGCAATGAGATAATCTGTTTTAGTGATGTTGGTTGAGGGATAAATGTTGGCCAGAACACCAGAAGAACTCTTCTTCAAATAGTGCCCTGGGATCTTTTACTTCCACCTAAGATGGCAGACTGTCTCACTCTCTTCCCCGCAACCCCCCTCCCTGCTTAATAGCCTTTCTGATGTTTGTATGGATTTCAATGTAGGCAAGTGTGAGGTCGTCCACTTTGGACCGATAAAAGGACAGATCAGAGTACTTTCTAAATGGTGAAAAGCTTGAAACAGTGGAGGTCCAAAGAGACTTAGGGGTCCGTGTACATAGATCATTAAAATGTCATGGACAGGTACAGAAAATAATCAAAAAGGCTTTATATCTAGAGGACTAGTGTGGAACCACAAGAGATGGGTGAGATCCTAAATGAATATTTCACATCGGTATTTACGGTTGAGAAAGGCATGGATGTTAGGGAACTTGGGGAAATAAATAGTGATGTCTTGAGGAGTGTACATATTACAGAGAGGGAGGTGCTGGAATTCTTAACGCGCATCAAGGTAGATAAATCTCCGGGACCTGATGAAATGTATCCCAGGACGTTATGGGAGGTTAGGGAGGAAATTGCGGGTCCCCTAGCAAAGATATTTGAATCATCCACCGCTACAGGTGAGGTGCCTGAAGATTGGAGGGTAGCAAATGTTGTGCCTTTGTTTAAGAAGGGCGGCAGGGAAAAGCCTGGGAACTACAGACCAGTGAGCCTGACATCTGTAGTGGGTAAGTTGTTAGAGGGTATTCTGAGAGACAGGATCTACAGGCATTTGGAGAGGCAGGGACTGATTAGGAACAGTCAGCATGGTTTTGTGAGTGGAAAATCATGTCTCACGAATTTGATTGAGTTTTTTGAAGGGGTAACCAAGAAGATAGATGAGGGCTGTGCAGTAGACGTGGTCTACATGGACTTTAGCAAAGCCTTTGACAAGGTACCGCATGGTAGGTTGTTACATAAGGTTAAATCTCACGGGATCCAAGGTGAGGTAGCCAATTGGATACAAAATTGGATTGACGGCAGAAGACAGAGGGTGGTTGTAGAGGGTTGTTTTTCAAACTGGAGGCCTGTGACCAGCGGTGTGCCTCAGGGATCGGTGCTGGGTCCACTGTTATTTGTTATTTATATTAATGATTTGGATGAGAATTTAGGAGGCATGGTTAGTAAGTTTGCAGATGACACCAAGATTGGTGGCATTGTGGACAGTGAAGAAGGTTATCTAGGATTGCAACGGGATCTTGATAAATTGGGCCAGTGGGCCGATGAATGGCAGATGTAGTTTAATTTAGATAAATGTGAGGTGATGCATTTTGGTAGATCGAATCGGGCCAGGACCTACTCCGTTAATGGTAGGGCGTTGGGGAGAGTTATAGAACAAAGAGATCTAGGAGTACAGGTTCATAGCTCCTTGAAAGTGGAGTCACAGGTGGATAGGGTGGTGAAGGCATTCAGCATGCTTGGTTTCATTGGTCAGAACATTGAATACAGGAGTTGGGATGTCTTGTTGAAGTTGTACAGGACATTAGTAAGGCCACACTTGGAATACTGTGTACAGTTCTGGTCACCCTATTATAGAAAGGATATTATTAAACTAGAAAGAGTGCAGAAAAGATTTACTAGGATGCTACCGGGACTTGATGGTTTGACTTATAGGGAGAGGTTGGATAGACTGAGACTTTTTTCCCTGAAGAGTAGGAGGTTTCGGGGTGATCTTATAGAAGTCTATAAAATAATGAGGGGCATAGATAAGGTAGATAGTCAAAATCTTTTCCCAAAGGTAGGGGAGTCTATAACAAGGGGGCATAGATTTAAGGTGAGAGGGGAGAGATACAAAAGGGTCCAGAGGGGCAATTTTTTCACTCAAAGGGTGGTGAGTGTCTGGAACGAGCTGCCAGAGGCAGTAGTAGAGGCGGGTACAATTTTGTCTTTTAAAAAGCATTTGGACAGTTACATGGGTAAGATGGGTATAGAGGGATATGGGCCAAGTGCAGGCAACTGGGACTAGCTTAGTGGTATAAACTGGGCGACATGGACATGTTGGGCCGAAGGGCCTGTTTCCATGTTGTAAACTTCTATGATTCTATGACTACATGCATGCTAAACAGCAGAAGCAACATGCTATAGACAGAGCTAAGTGATTCCACAACCAACGGATCAGATCAAAGCTCTGCAGTCTTGCCACATCCAGTCGTGAATGGTGGTGGACAATTAAACAACTAACGGGAGGAGGAGGCTCTGCAAACATCCCCATCCGCAATGATGGCGGAGTCGAGCACGTGAGTGCAAAGACAAGGCTGAAGCGTTTGCAACCATCTTCAGCCAGAAGTGCTGAGTGGATGATCCATCTCGGCCTCCTCCCGATATCCCCACCATCACAGAAGCCAGTCTTCAGCCAATTCGATTCACTCCACGTGACATCAAGAAACGGCTGAGTGCACTGGATACAGCAAAGGCTATGGGGCCCGACAACATCCCGGCTGTAGTGCTGAAGACTTGTGCTCCAGAACTAGCTGCGCCTCTAGTCAAGCTGTTACAGTACAGCTACAGCACTGGCATCTACCCGACAATGTGAAAAATTGTCCGGGTATGTCCTGTCCACAAAAAGCAGGACAAATCCAATCCGGCCAATTACCGCCCCATCAGTCTACTCTCAATCATCAGCAAAGTGATGGAAGGTGTCGTCGACAGTGCTATCAAGCGGCACTTACTCACCAATAACTTGCTCACCGATGCTCAGTTTGGGTTCCGCCAGGACCACTTGGCTCCAGACCTCATTACAGCCTTGGTCCAAACATGGACAAAAGAGCTGAATTCCAGAGGTGAGGTGAGAGTGACTGCCCTTGATATCAAGGCAGCATTTGACCGAGTGTGGCACCAAGGAGCCCAAGTAAAATTGAAGTCAATGGGAATCAGGGGGAAAACTCTCCAGTGGCTGGAGTCATACCTAGCACAAAGGAAGATGGTAGTGGTTGTTGGAGGCCAATCATTTCAGCCCTAGGGCATTGCTGCAGGAGTTCCTCAGGGCAGTGTCCTAGGCCCAACCATCTACAGCTGCTTCATCAATGACCTTACCTCCATCATAAGGTCAGAAATAGGGATGTTCGCTGATGATTGCACAGTGTTCAATTCCATTCGCAACCCCTCAAATAATGAAGCAGTCTGAGCCCGCATGCAGCAAGACCCGGACAACATCTAGGCTTGGACTGATAAGTGGCAAGTAACATTCACGCCAGACAAGTGCCAGGCAATGACCATCTCCAACAAGAGAGAGTCTAACCACCTATCCAGGACAAAGCAGGCCGCTTGATTGGCACCCCATCCATCACCCTAAACATTCACTCCCTTCACCACCGGCGCACTGTGGCTGAAGTGCGTACCATCCACAGGATGCACTGCAGCAACTCGATAAGGCTTCTTCGACAGCACCTCCCAAACCAGCGACCTCTACCACCTAGAAGGACAATGGCAGCAGGTACGTGGGAACAATGCCACCTGCATGTTCCCCTCCAAGTCACCCACCATCCCGACTTGGAAATATATCGTGATTCCTTCATTGTCGCTAGGTCAAAATCCTGGTACTCCCTTCCTAACAGCACTGTGGGAGAACCTTCACCACACGGACTGCAGCGGTTCAAGGCGGCAGCTCACCACCACCTTCTCAAGGGCAATTCGGGATGGGCAATAAATGCTGGCCTTGCCAGCGATACCCACATCCCATGAACGAATAATTAAAAAAAGGGCACAGATGTTATGCTACAGCTATACAAAGCCCTGGTTAGACCACACCTGGCGTACTATGTTCAATTCGGGGCACCACACCTTAGGAAGGATATTCTGGTCTTGGAGGGAGTGCAGCGTAGATTTTCTGAATGATACCTGGACTCCAAGGGTTAAATTAGGAGGAGAGATTACACAAACTCGGGTTGTATTTCCTGGAATTTAGAAGGGGTGATTTGATCGAAGTTTTCAAGCTATTACGGGGAACTGATAGGGTAGAGAGAATATATTTCCGCTGGTTGGGGAGTCTAGGACTAGGGGACATAGCCTAAAAATTAGAGACTTTCAAGAGTGAAGTTAGGAAATACTTCTGCATTCAAAGGGTGGTAGAAGTTTGGAAAACTCTTCCGCAAAGGGCAATTGATGCTCGCTCAATTGTTAATTTTAAATCTGAGATTGATAGATTCTTGTTAACCAAAGGTATTAAGGGATATGGGGCTAAGGCGGGTATATGGAGTTAGGTCACAGATCAGCCATGATCTCACTGAATGGTGGAACAGGCTCAAAGGGCTAAATGGCCTACTCCTGATCCTATGTTCCTCTAGAACACAAAACAAAGCCTACAACAGGGATGTAATCAGAACAGTCACTTTTTCCCTCATTCTCTCACACACACCTCTGTATATATATTTTAGAAAGTACTCAATATAAATTTTACCTCAATCAAGCTTTTGAAATTTGTCCTTTTGTTTTTCAAAATTATTTGAAGAAAAGCTACCGAGTAGAAAATGTTGGAATCTAAAGAAAAATATTCCATAGTACAGGTGACTAACAGTAATGGTGTATCCTGGGAAATTAGGCACACTGATTATGGTCAGACTGCACAATCCAAATTCAGCTCACAAAGTCACTGCTCTGGGCAAAAATATCAAGTCGAAGCCCAGGCTTTTGGCAGAGACCGAGGCCTTCAAGTAAAAACTTTAATAAAGGCATTAAAAGACAAGAAACACAATTCAGTGGCTAAATTTAATTGTTATTTTGTTTAAAGCCTTATTTTAATCATGGAGTTGCTATTTATTCAACTGTGTAGTGGTTAATAACTGAAACAATCAAAAGCATTTTATAAAGAATTGGTCAAGAAAAAGAAAGGTAAAACTACAGAACAAACCTTTTATAGGGCCAATGAAATAGTTGAATAAGCAGTCAAAATAGTGAAATAATTAAGTGAACATGCAATTCGCGAAGCTTGCCCATTAACAGTAAAGAGCCACCAGTGGAGGGAAGTTTTTAAAATCAGCAGCCACCAGTACCATAAATGCAACACAAATTTGGAAATACATTTCCTGACAAAATTACCTTAGTATACAAAAAAGTCAGCCATATTTCAACTACATAATACTGATTTTTTTAAAATCCCATTGGGCTGGGTTTTGTAGCATATATTTAGAACATGCACTTTAAGAAATTAATTGTAAGTTTTCTCTTCATCTTTGCAACAGGCACACAATTTATACTGCAAAGCCAGCCCTGATACTATTTGTAGAAATAAGCCACAAACATGTACTTGCCTGTTAGAAACGATTAGTCGTGATCCTGCTCTTAAACGTCAATGGATGTAAACCTTCAACTAGAGATAGAAGACAACTGAAGAGGTTTTTATTTGTGATCAATCTCCATGAATTGATGAAAAATATGTACATGCCTGTCTGTTCTACAGGAATCTTTTTTTGGTCAGCCAGGCGTGCAATGTCTGCAAAAACCTATGTTTAAAATTCTTCAAATCAAGCTACCAAGAAACCCGGTTTCTGCTGGCCCAATGGACACTCACCCCACTTACCCAAGACCAGACAGCTAGGTGCAGGTTGGCAAGAGGCAGAGCCCAGGACCACCCACCCTCCCCACCCCAAGGTCTGTGCAGGGGTACTGCTGGAGTTCAATTGACAAAAACTGTACAGCCGGGAGCTTTCTGCTGCTTGACCACCCAATCCATTAGGACATCTGTTTGCAAGGTTACCTGGAACAGAGTAGGGAGTATCCCAGTCCCCACCGATAGATCTACCCATCCAGGTTCCATTGGTGAGTCACGGCGGTTGGTGCATCATCAACTATTCCCTGGAGTATTGTGGACGTGCTTGGCTCAGTATGGCACTGGGTTGATGTGGTTCCAAACTTCCATTGCCAGGCCTGCCATAAGAACATAAGAAATAGGAGCAGGAACAGGCCATACGGCCCCTCGAGCCTGCTCCGCCATTCAATAAGATCATGACCGATCTTCGACCTCAACTCCACTTTCCCGACGGATCCTCATATCCCTTGATTTCCCTAGAGTCCAAAAATCTATCCATCTCAGCTTTGAATATATTTGATGACTCAGCATCCACAGCCCTCTGGGGTAGAGGTTTCCAAAGATTCACAACCCTCTGCATGAAGAAATTCCTCCTCATCTCAGTCTTGAATGGCCTACCCTTTATCCTGCGACAATGCCCGCTAGTTTTAGACTCTCCAGCCAGGGAAAACAATCTCAGCATCTACCCGGACAAGCCCCCTCATAATCTTATATGTTTTGATGAGATCATCTCTCATTCTTCTAAACTCCAGAGAGTATCGACCCATTCTACTCAACCTCTCTTCACAGGACAACCCTCTTATCCCAGGAATTAATCAAGTGAACCTTCGTTGCACCGCCTCCTAGGCGAGTATATCCTTCCTTAGATACGGAGACCAAAACTGTACATAGTACTCCAGGTGAGGTCTCACTAAAGCCCTGTACAACTGTAGTAAGACTTCCTTACTCTTGTACTCCAACCCCCTTGCAATAAAGGCCAACATGCCATTTGCTTTCTTAATTGCCTGCTGTACCTGCATACTAACTTTTTGTGTTTCTTTTACAAGGACACCCAAGTCTCTCTGAACATCAACATTTAATAGTTTCTCACCATTTAAACAATATTCTGTTTTTCTATTCTTCCTATCAAAGTAAATAACTTCACATTTCCCCACATTATACTCCATCTGCCACCTTCTTACCCACTCACTTAGTCTGTCTATATCCATTTGCAGACTTTGTGTGCTCCTCACAGCTTGTTTTGCCACTTAGCTTTCTATCGTCAGCAAACTTGGATATATTACATTCGGTCCCTTCATCTAAATCATTAACATAGATTGTAAATAGCTGAGGCCCAAGAACCGATCCTTGCAGCACCCCACTGGTTACAGCCTCAACCTGAGAGTGACCCGTTTATCCCTACTCTCTGTTTTCTGTCCTTTAGCCAATCCTCTATCCATGCTAATATATTACCCCTAAACCCATGAGCCCTTAACTTGAGTAACAACCTTTTATGTAGCACCTTATCAAATGCCTTTTGAAAATCCAAATATACTACATCCACTGGTTCCCCTTTATCTACCCTGCTAGTTACATCCTCAAAAAACTAATAAATTTGTCAAACACTATTTCCCTTTCATAAAACCATGTCATAGAGTCATAGAGTTATACAGCACGGATAGAGGCCCTTCGGCCCATCGTGTCCGCGCCGGCCATCAGCCCTGTCTACTCTAATCCCATATTCCAGCATTTGGTCCGTAGCCTTGTATGCTATGGCATTTCAAGTGCTCATCCAAATGCTTCTTGAATGTTGTGAGGGTTCCTGCCTCCACAACCCTTTCAGGCAGTGAGTTCCAGACTCCAACCACCCTCTGGGTGAAAAAGTTCTCTCTCAAATCCCCTCTAAACCTCCCGCCTTTTACCTTGAATCTATGTCCCCTTGTTATAGTACCCTCAACGAAGGGAAAAAGCTCCTTAGTATCCATCCTATCTGTGCCCCTCATAATTTTGTACACCTCAATCATGTCCCCCCTCAGCCTCCTCTGCTCCAAGGAAAACAAACCCAATCTTCCCAGTCTCTCTTCATAGCTGAAGCGCTCCAGCCCTGGTAACATCCTGGTGAATCTCCTCTGCACCCTCTCCAAAGCGATCACATCCTTCCTGTAGTGTGGCGACCAGAACTGCACACAGTACTCCAGCTGTGGCCTAACCAGTGTTTTATACAGCTCCATCATAACCTCCTTGCTCTTATATTCTATGCCTCGGCTAATAAAGGCAAGTATCCCATATGCCTTCTTTACCACGTTATCTACCTGTTCCGCCGCCTTCAGGGATCTGTGAACTTGCACACCAAGATCCCTCTGACCCTCTGTCTTGCCTAGGGTCCTCCCATTCATTGTGTATTCCCTTGCCTTGTTAGTCCCTCCAAAGTGCATCACCTCGCACTTTTCCGGGTTAAATTCCATTTGCCACTGTTCCGCCCATCTGACCAACCCATCTATATCGTCCTGCAGACTGAGGCTATCCTCCTCGCTATTTACCACCCTACCAATTTTTGTATCATCAGCGAACTTACTGATCATACCTTTTACATTCATATCCAAGTCATTAATGTAGACCACAAACAGCAAGGGACCCAGCACCGATCCCTGTGGTACCCCACTGGCCACAGGCTTCCAGTCACAAAAACAACCTTCGACCATCACCCTCTGCCTTCTGCCTAATCATATTTTGATTTTCTAAGTATCCTGTTACCACTTCCTTAATAATGGATTCCAGCATTTTCCCGATGACTGATGTCAGGCTAACTGGCCTGTAGTTCCCTGTTTTCTCTCTCCCTCCCTTTTTGAATAACGGGGTAACATTTGCTACCTTCCAGTCCACTGGGATCGTTCCAGAATCTAGAGAATTTTGGAAGATCATAACCAATGCATCCGCTATCTCTGCAGCCACCTCTTTTAGAACCCAAGGATATAGGCCATCAGGTCCAGGGGATTTGTCGGCTTTTAGTCCCATTAGTTTGTCCAGTACTTTTTCTCTAGTGATATTAATTGTTTTTAAGTTCCTCACTCTCATTTACCACTTTGATCCCCACTATTTTTGGTATGCTTTTTGTGTCTTCCACTGTGAAGACAGATACAAAATATTTGTTTAACACATCTGCCATTTCCTGATTCCCCATTATAATTTCTCCTGTCTCATCCTGCCATGTTGGAGCCACCTCTACCCCAAAGGTACACCATATACCTCCTCTACTCCCCAAAAGGAGGATAGTCACTAGTTGTTTTTGCCTTGCAGCAAACTACTATCATAATATGATAAAATATGTTCTATGCTGGGTCAAAATCCTGGAACTCCCCACCTAACAGCACTGTGGGGGAACCTTCACCACATGGACTGTAGCAGTTCAAGAAGGCGGCTCACCACCACCTTCTCAAGGGCAATTAGGGATGGGCAATAAATGCTGGCCTTGTCAGCAACGCCCACATCCCATGAATAAACAAAAAAATATTATCAGTGTAAAGGCACAGAAAATTTGCACAATGAAGTATAAACTACTGTGAAACAGATGAGACAAAACATGATTATGGATGACCAATATTGTATTTTTATAAATCGAACTACTCTATCGGGTAAGTAAATGTTTATTCTTTCACTCTGGGCAGATATGGGAATGCAATAACGAAAAAGAAAACTTCAATTGACCTACATATGATCAGAGTGTGCAGAATATTTCATCCAAAGATTTACTTGATTGGATAAGCTGGATATTCTGTTTATAAAAATAGGTCAACGTGTAGGGTAATCTCCAATTCTACAAAAGTCCAATATTAATGCAGGAATAAAAGTCATATAATAAGTCACCATACTGCAGGTCAACATGCTATGCACCAGCTATAGAGGAGTTTTACAGCTGAAGCAATAAAC